>NC_071283.1:3327842-3500342 GCF_023375685.1 Ictalurus furcatus
CTGGCTCGCGCGCTCAATCGCTCGCTCGCTCGCTCTCAGCCGCGCGCGCACAGATTAATCCCCCCTCCACCACACACACACACAAACGCACACACACTCCCTCCTCCCCTCCCCTCCCCTCCCCTGCTGACGTCACGTCATCAATCTATCAAGCTGTGCGGAGCTGAACTTCGGGGAAGCTTTCGGGGCGCGAGACACGACATGCCAATGACTGTTATCGTAAATGACAGTTGACGGCACTGTTTGCCGAAAGGGGGGAGTGGGGGTTAGGGGTATTAGCTAATGCATGCTCAAACAGCTAATGCTAATACTTTGCATATTCATTGCTAATTTGCATACTCGTCGTCATGCTTTTTTGGGTATCCAAACGTGTAACGTGAAGGAGTGAGGTGTTCTGAGGACAGAATAAAGTTGTGTCAAAGAGGCTAAGGAAAGAATAGAAACATTTTAACAGAAGGTGCTGTGATGCAGCCTGAGTTCCTTTCACCACCGAAAGTGGATTATTTTTCTATAACAGCGTGTTCCAAAGTGTTTCATTCCTCTTGTATGACAATTTGTAATTTATTAACCAACAACGTGTCACGTTTTTGTCTTTTTTTTATTATTCGTTTAGAGTTACATTTAGCCTAACGTCGTCTCATCCAGGTGTGTATGCCTACTTCATGCCAGAGAACATGAGGACACGGGAAGAACACGCACTGAAACCCCTCGCAGACAGTGACTCGAGCTATCTGCTGCACCACCGCAGCACCCACAGATTCAAACAAACTAACTAACTAATTTGTATTACTTGTAAAAATGACCAAGAAGAGAGTTTAAAACAAAGAACAAAACAGTGTGCCAATGGGATAAATCAGTGATTAGTGAGTGGATGTTGGGAACAATGCTAATTAGTGATTGGACTTTGGAAACAATAGTGATTAGTGATTGGACATTGTGAACAATGCTAATTAGTGATCGGACATTGGGAATAATAGTGATTAGTGATTGGACATTGGGAACAATGCTAATTAGTGATCGCACATTGGGAATAATAGTGATTAGTGATTGGATGTTGGGAACAATGCTAATTAGTGATCGGATGTTGGGAACAATGGTGATCAGTGATTGGATGTTGGGAACAATGGTGATCAGCGATTGGATGTTGGGAACAATGGTGATCAGCGATTGGATGTTGGGAACAATGGTGATCAGTGATTGGATGTTGGGAACAATGGTGATCAGCGATTGGATGTTGGGAACAATGGTGATCAGCGATTGGATGTTGGGAACAATGGTAATTAGTGATCGGATGTTGGGAACAATGGTGATCAGTGATTGGATGTTGGGAACAATGGTAATTAGTGATCGGATGTTGGGAACAATGGTGATCAGTGATTGGATGTTGGAAACAATGGTAATTAGTGATCGGATGTTGGGAACAATGGTGATCAGTGATTGGATGTTGGGATTAATGGTGATCAGTGATTGGATGTTGGGAACAATGGTGATCAGCGATTGGATGTTGGGAACAATAGTGATCAGTGACTAAATGTTGGGAACAATGGTGATCAGTGATTGGATGTTGGGAACAATGGTGATCAGCGATTGGATGTTGGGAACAATGGTGATCAGCGATTGGATGTTGGGAACAATGGTAATTAGTGATCGGATGTTGGGAACAATGGTGATCAGTGATTGGATGTTGGAAACAATGGTAATTAGTGATCGGATGTTGGGAACAATGGTGATCAGTGATTGGATGTTGGGATTAATGGTGATCAGTGATTGGATGTTGGGAACAATGGTGATCAGCGATTGGATGTTGAAAAGTCTACAAAAGTCTGTGATAACTCTTCCCTTTCTGACCTAATGTCTCTAGTCCCGTAGCTAGTCTCTGCTATGATGAGCCGTCTTCGGCTAAATAAATTACATTACACATACGCCGCACTGGTTCAGAAAACTGGTCCACCACTTCCCACGTACTGATCCCTGTGACAGAGTTTACTATAGACAAAAACGTTCTCTCAATAATTCTAGCTACTGGTTGACTTTTAGCTACAATGATGTCTATGGCAATATTTGTTAATACAATAATAATAATTTCGGCCCAATATTCATAGAAGGAATCCAGACACTTTTTCTGCCTACGTCAGACTCATCATTATTGAGATTGATTGCCAAACTGCAGATGGTAATGATTTGTCAAGACACACAGGGGCCCTGTAGAGACTGAAGTGAGATATGATAGGAAGGGAACAGAACGAAACAGGCTGGGAGTCATTTAAACGTTTCGTGATTGAACTGAAACAGAAGATGAACGCTGTTTTCTCTATGAGTGAATCTATATAGTCTCCTCTGTATGGTTCCTATACACAAGGACATACGCAGGACATTCTCCAGGTATTCATTAAGAGAGGTAAATAAAGGAGGTCTGACGTCCCCCTGAGAAACAAGTGAGCGATCTGTCCAAATGGTGAGTATATGTAGATTAATGAACAGTGTACTAGCTGGGCTCTATTTTTAAACGGCATCGATCTGTGATATGCTGAAAAGTTGGAAAAGTCCAATGCAAACAGTCCTGTTTTAGAACTCAGATGATTAATCCTGCACTCAAACACACACACACACACACACACACACACACACACACACACACACACTTGTCTTATACGTGTGAGGACTTTTCAATTACATGGTAATTAATGCAGTGCTACACCTAAACCTAACTTTGGTAGCCTCTTGTAGTGTTTTCATAAAAGCTAAAGTATTTGTAATAAATAAATAAATAAATAAATAAATCCGTCAAATATTCCTAGCATTGTGCGGAGATCATTACTTGTGTATTATTTGAAACATCACGTGTTGAAGGTGCGTTAGTGGGCTTTTTCTGAGACCCCTGTTGGCTGCAAGCGGAATTGCAGTAGCTGGGCAGACACTGAATACGACTTCGCTTCATCTCTACGTAAAGAGCGATGCGGCAGCACTTTAGTGCTTTTAGTACGGCTCTCTCCGACTGAGAATCGACGTAAGCTACAGTACAAAGAGTGAACAGTTGTAACCTCTACCCGCTGTGTATGACCTCAGATCTGGAGTCTTTGTGAAAGTACACACATACACACACACACACAAACTTGGCTAGCAAGAAGAGAGGATTTCCTCTGTTTAAACACGCTGTGTGCCTCCGTGTGGAAGTGAGAGAGAAAGAAGAGTTAAAACAATACTAAAGTGCCAGAAAAGGATTTTACCGAGCGCTTACGACGAGAAAATAATAGCCGTTTAAATGAGAGACTTCAGCTCACACACATTTAAACACATATAGGGACGTTAAAATTCTCTCAATTCTGAAATTCACGTTATATTTCAAACATTTTCCACATGTGGAGTGTTTTTTTTTTCCGTTATTGTTCATGTGATTTTTTTCACGATTGATTACACACTTATTTTCTACTGTTACGAAGCGTAGACGGAGACAAGCGCGGGCGAGCGGAGAGATGACGTGAGGAAGAATCCAGAACGAGAATCGAGTCGGGACCGAACAGGTAAGCTGTGTATCAGGGACGTAGGCAAAAGCGTAGTGAGAGACGAGCGTGAAGTCGAGCACCAGGGAAAACACTTCTAATGAAATCGGCTTGGTAAACAAACAGAGACGAGGCTGCTGAGCGGTTACTTCGCAAGTGGCTAATGCTAGGGAGGGCCTTATATAACCTCAGGTATTTGCAGGTGTTCGTGATTAGAACTCTGGCGAACTCGAGCGCGGGTATGACTGGGAAGTGTAGTCCTCCTCCGCCACGTCCCTGGGCGGCACTACACTTTGTGAGCTGCCGCGCCGATTTCGCCGTATCGTAACATCTACACTACTGATTTATTTTCCATGTGATCTTTTACACATTTTTTATTTATTTCCGTGTGATTTATTTTTTTCACATAATTCATTTCTCTCGTGACTTTTTACGAGTGATTCATTTTTCACACGATTCATTTCTTTTCACAGTTGACGTTTTACACCATTTATTATTTAGATATAATGTCACTACATGATGCAGAAATATTAGTTCATGCTTTCGTCACCTCTGGACTAGATTATTGTAATGTCTTACTGTCTGGATGTTCCAGTAGGAACATACACAAACTCCAGTTAGTCCAGAATGCAGCTGCTAGAGTCCTTACTAGAACCAGAAGATACGAGCACATCACCCCGATCTTATCCACACTGCATCGGCTCCCAGTCAAATTTCACACTGATTATAAAATACTACTATTGAGCTATAAAGCACTGAATAAACTTACGCCGCAGTACATGAGCGAACTTTTGGTCTTTTATGAGCCGAGACGCCTACTTCAATCAGAAGGTGCAGGCTATTTGTTGGTACCTTGAATAGTGAAGGCTACAGCAGGGGGAACAGCTTTCTCTTACAAAGCCCCAGAGGCTGTCATGGTTCAATTATTCTTACGTGACCCCCCCCCACACACACACACACCTGATTTGGTTATTTTCCTTTTCATATGTATTATTTTTTTAATAGATTTGTTTTTCATGTATTTATGACATATTATTCAGATTGTCACATGATTACTCGAGTCGGTCCATAACACCTTCAAGTTTTTCCAGATATAATCACACGTAGCTCAGACAATCACATGTGAGCAATATGGGGGTGGCAAGGTGGCACAGAGGGTAACATTGCAGAAACGCTTCCACATGTTCTCCCTGGTTTCACTTGGGTCTCCTCTGGGTTCCTCCCGAAAACATGCCAGTAGGAGATTTGGCTATGATCAATTGCCCCTAGGTTTGAATGAGTGTGAATGTACATGTGAATGTATGTGTGTATGTATGGGTTTGCTTGTATTTTCTCATTTGTAAGTCGCTTTGGATAAAAGCGTCAGCTAAATGAATAAATGAAAATGAAATGAATGAATGTGTGAGTGTGTGTGTGTGTGTGTGTGTGTGTGTGTGTGTGGAGCCCTGAGATGGCTCATCCGGGGAATATTCCAACGTTGAACCCGGCATTCCCGAGATCCACCACAACCCTGACCGGGATAAAGCACTTACTGAAGATGAATGAATGAATGAAATGTGATGTGGTTTTTCCACACGGAGTACAAAGTTCAATACAGATCAAATAAATCCTTTGTGTGAATGTTTGTGGTTTACGATAAAGCCTTTGTTATTATAGAATAGAATTAGCCTAACACAAAGCATTTCAAAGTGGATAATTAGTGGATTACAAACAGAATAAAGAACGAATAAAAAAGCGAGATAAGAGAGTAAAACAACATATGAGAGGCAGGGTGTTGTAAGGAATTTAATGTAATCCAATTTAATCCACATACATCCACTAATATCTGAGGAGAGCAGAGCTCTCACTCAGTGCCAACCCACAAAACCACCACCGTGTGTGTGTGTGTGTGTGTGTGTGTGTGTGTGTGTGTGTCAGGAACTGCTGTCTCTTTGAGTCTGAGTCCCTGGCTGTGTGAGATATGTTTCCTTTCCAAAGCACAGTGGAAGTGCATTACGGTTTTTGTATGTGTTTGTGTGCATAGATGTGTGTGTGTGTGTGTGTGTGTGTGTGTGTGTGTATATGTGCGTGATCATTTGAACTCCGTCCAATGTCGATCTCAGGTGAGATAAAAGTTTCTGCAAATCTTTGTATACTTCACGTCTGAATGCTGCACAGCAGAACAATGACATTTATTTTTCAGCCAATTCCTTTCACAATGTGCAACACAGCTTTAGCTTACGAAACTACTGTTTCATAACAAAACAGACGCAACACAAGTCCTTAAATTTGAATGTATGGTGCAAATCAAGTGTATGTGTGCGATTTTATAAGTTCCCAACTTTTCTCTCTATCACCTGCAGCGAAGGTGTGGACTACTCCAGATAAGATACGACCCGAGTGAATACAGCTAGCTTTCGAGAATGGGAATATTTCACAATCAAGGTGTCCAATCCCGGCCAAAAGGAAGTGGCCCCTTTGAAACGGGAAGAGGAAATGAAGAGTGTTTGTGAAAGGACGTAGAACGGATTGCGACAACTTTCAAAGAGCTTTTGTGTTCTCTCTCTCTCTCTCTCTCTCTCTCTCTCTCTCTCTGTAAGTGTGAGAGTGTCTGATTTAAAAAAGAAAAAGGATAGAATTTTGCATAGTTGTTGTTTGTTTTCATTTTTTTTTTCTTTTTTTTTTTTTTTACAACCCAGCTAATAGAGAATGTCATTTCATAAAAAGTAGAGACATTCAAAAAGTAAAGTTAGATTTTATCATTCCTTCAAATTTCAATTTAAACCAAAGGTTCCCATGGAAACTATAATGCAGGGTGTTAGTGTTCCAAAAACCCATAACATTCATGAAAGGTTCTGCTAACCTAAAATTGTTAGCTGGGAAAATAAATTGTGTCCAAGCTACAGCATGTTAACAAAAAACAACAAAAAACAACAACAACAACAAAAAAGGCCACCCGTCATATATTTATGATGTGCTTAACAATTTGGGTGCTAATTTGTTTGTTTGTCATGTGTTTCCATTATTACGTGAGATGTTAGTGCTTGTGTGCACGACCTCGCTAGTGCAGTTGGCATTTAAAAGGAGAACAATATTTCCGCGATTTCAAAGATAGGTGTTAATGGTCAGATTTGGCCGTTAGCTCCTATAAGAACAAAAAAGCAAGAGCTTCTTCTTTTACTCAACATTTTCCGGCAACATTGAATGTCACGTTCATGAGAAATCTAGCATAGAAGCGGAGTCAGCAAAGTTCCAGAACGCAATGACGCATTTGCACTGAGAGTGAGAGTGATGCTGCATCGCGCTACATCTTTGTGAGGAACCGTGGGAGAACATAAGCCTCAGCTCTGGCCAGTCCACCATCAACCAACCAGAGTGATCACGGGAGAGAGGTTTGTGATAACTCACTATGCACCTTTACCTAAGAGAAAAGCTATTTAGCAAAATGTCTAACTAAACACGTTTTCAAGCTAGACTTGGGCTTAGACACAGAGTCTGATTGCAAACATTAACTGAAAGGATATTCCTCAATTGTGGTGGGAAAAAAAAGCTCTGCCCCCTAAAGTTATTCTAGGTACTAATAATGAACCTGTACCTTTTTATCGAAGCAGTTAAGGGAAATCATAATAAACCAAAGGTTCACTCAAGTACTGTGTGGTGAGACCATTCACTAGTATTAGTTATTAGTAGAATCTTATCATCAACACACCATTTTACAATACAGTGTGGATAAAATCCCACTTTCCTGTTCTAGTAAGGCTGCACCATGTAATTACATTATATTTCTTAGATTTGTTTCAGAGATTTAAAACAAATCTCAGAATCTTTCACTTCTGCACACGATGTGATTGAGTTACTACATCAAGAGTTACTACATAATCAGAACGCATTCTGCTAGCTGCCTGTGGCCCTAGAAGTGGTACTTTTATCTTCTCGGAATTAAGTAGGAGGAAGTTACTCACGATCCATTGTCTAATGACGTGTACACGTTGCTCAACTTTATTAAGCTGGTATCGGTCATCTGGCTTTGCTGAAACATAGAGCGGCGTGTCATCGGCATAGCAACGGATACCATGATTATGAGTAATCATACTCAGAGGTAGCATTTATAGGGAAATAAAAAGTGGGCCTTAGACAGAGGCCCAAGGGGACTAAGTCCCATGATTGCATGGCATGAATTATATCTATTAATCTTAGCATACAAAAAAGACGGGTCTTTCGTAAAGAGGTTAGCCTCCTCAAATCTAGAACTGGAACTGTTCTTGGGGTCTGATATTGACAAGGCCGTGCACACTGATGAGTTACAGGGGTTGTGTCCTTGCAACGTTCCCATCAGGACCCAATGGTCTGATATAGTCACTGCTCAGTGAACAATGTTTTCATTTATAAAGTGTCACTCCACATGGCCGTGCTCCCTGGGACACTTCAGTGGTATGAATTGTTGTTTAAGGCCAGCTCCACGGGATGGATGTTCAAGAGCCTACTAGGGGAGTGATGGCATGATTCTACACAAGGCAGGTGGAATCACTGTGGGTTTTGGGATACTGAACTGGGTTGCACTGAATGGTCTGTTGGCTGTTTGGCTGGTTTTGTGAATCTGAAACCTGCATTATCCTCTACAGGGCCTCTTTGGCAGTTAGCCCATATTTTGCTAACCGTGCTTGGCCCTTTGTGTAAACCAGGTTGGCTCAGTTAACCAGTCGTGAAAGAATGAGGGGGTCATAAAGCTAAACCAGCTCCATCCCCAGAGGTGTGTATTAGCTTAAAAATTGGCTAATTTTGCAGACTAAACCAAGGACAGCATGTGGTATGGCAAAAGGAAGAAGAATCCACCCTGGCGAGGACAATGAGATGGAATTCAAATCCAGCCCCAGGGCTGTGTGTTAGTGGAATTTAGCTAACTTAGCAGGCTCAGCAGTGAATAGTGTGTGGTACAGCAAAAGAAATCCACACAAAGTAGTGAAAGAGTGTGGTATGGCAAGAAAAATCTCCCGACTAAGCTTTTGAGACGCAATCACAAGCCTGGTGGTCAGCTAGACAGCAGGAAATATGAAACACTTTGAAGGAGAATGAGACAGTAATGAGCAATGACACGGACGTTCTTAGAGATTACTAGCTAAGAGTACACTGAGAGATAACTAATAAAGCTAGCAATGCTATCACTGGAAAACCAACGTGAAGGTCATCATCACCACAGAAGTACAGTAGCTGTGTCAACGAATGTAATTTGACAGTTTCAACATTTGACCAAATCACCATGGATGTTATATAGATTAACGCATAATAGGAGATAAAAATGGGAACAAAATGATGTCTTTAATACCATTCCCAAGAATTAGAGTTCTCTGAAATTAAGTGTAAAAATAATTAAAAAGAAGAATTTGGGGGAAAATAAGAGCATGCCATCATAAGACTTCGTAACAATTACTTGGTCTCTAGGTTGTTTAATTCCTTCAAAGGTTTGCTAATAACATTAAGAATGAAACAAATGAAACCTTAATGGCGGGCACGGTGGATTAGCGGTTAGCACTTTTGCGTAGCACCTCCGGGGTTGGGGGTTAGAATCCCGACTCCGCCCTGCGTGCATAGAGTTTGCATTTTCTCCCCGTGCTTCGGGGGTTTCCTCCAGGTACTCTGGTTTCCTCCTCCGGTCCAAAGACATGCGCTGTAGGTTGATTGGCATTTCAAAAGCGTGTGTGCGATTGTGCCCTGCGATGGATCGGCGTCCCGTCCCGGGTGTCTCCCACCATGAACCCGGAGTTCCGGGGGGATAGGCTCCAGACTCCCCCACAACCTGTGTAGGATAAGCGGTACACAAAATCAAACCTTTACATATGTGTAATTGCTATTTCAGGTGCCGTTAGTCGGTGCCATATAGCATCTAGTAAAGGACACATAGTCTGAGACAGTGTTAGCACTTTCAGTCTTCTCACACTACACACACACATACGCTCACACTGTATCGTATGTTCCCTGCCTCTATGCTTCCCTTCATTTCATTTCCTCTTACTCATTCTCCCTGTTCCCAGGCAATCCATCCATCGATTTACACTGCAGAGAGGAATGGAAAGATTGACGGAGGACACGAAGAGGGAATGTTTCAAATCAATATGGAGAAACAAAAGCATATGGTATCCTCACTTATGTTAGTCTCTTCATTGCTATACTGTTAGACAGAAGAAGAAGAAAGAAAAAAAAAAAGATAGTGTACAGTTACAATGTTACTCCCAAAGGTACAAGTGAAAATGTATGCTCAAAGGTAAAACAGCAGGTCCGTAAGGTTTAGTTATACCGTATATTGTGCTATACAACACTTTAAATGAGTTGGAAAGGTACAAACAATGTAGGTGCAATGTACACAATATAGTGTATTCCTTGGTTATATATATCCATTACGGAAGGCATGTGGAATATGGAATATGTAATAGTTATGTTAGATATGGAATATGTAATAGTTGGGAACTATTACATAGTTATGGGATATGGAATAGTATATGGAATACACAAGGGCATACAACCCTTGGAGCATGACGTTAGAGGAAAATAATCAACAACAGGGTGTAGTGAAGTCTGACATGCATGAAGTACAGTCACCGTCACCATCCCGATTTTTCCAATAATAGCACGTCGTGGATTTTCCAGCAACTGCAATTTTTTTACTTAGTAAACAACAACATGGCAATTTTTTTTTTTTTAATAAGTTTATAGCTTCCATTTACAGCGTTTTCCAGACGCCCTTATCCAGAGAGCTTTGCAGTCCCCATCAGAAGCATATCCACATGCTTAAATGGGTCAGGGTCTAAGAATACCATGAAATTAATGCTCATTTTAGTGCTTGGTTAAGAGGCAGGTTTTTAGTCTTTGTTTGAAGACAGCCAGTGACTCATACAGTGAGATTACGCTTATTGGCGTGGAATGTTTAACGTTGTGAAAGACTTCCCTTGCAATTTATTTCCTGTTATCACTTCCTGTTATCTCCTGACGTTAATAATAATAATAATATAAAAAAATAAATGTCACAGAGAAACCGCAAAGTCCTCCGTCTCGAGTACGTTGAGATTCGATGCTGTTAGAGGAAATGAATCAACAGCTCCTGACCAATCACAATCAAGAATTCATAAACGCTGTGGTATAAATATAATATACTTAATGGTCTGTTTATTGAATTTATGTGCCTATAAAGCAAACAGCTATGTGTACATGTGTGTGTGTGTGTGTGTGTGAGTACACACTGGGTGCTGTCCTCTTGCACCCCTGTTCTGATGTGTGGATGTGTGTATGAGATGTGTGTGTGTGTGTGTGTGAATGTGACCGCTTGTCTTTGTGACTGTTCCATCCCCTGCAGCAGCTGTTCCAGTGGATAATCCTCAAACTCCGGCAGTTGTCACGATGCTGCTTCTGAGATTGTACGTCACATATCTCTGCAGGCTACAGGGATTCTGCAAGCTGATGTTCAGGCACACACACACACACACACACACACACACACACACACACACACACACACAAGAAGCAGAAAAGAGAGTAATGTTAGGAAGGGGCAGTTCAAATGTACAGAAAACCTCAGAAAGCAATATTTTGTAATAATTCACAGAACAAACCTCTCTCTCACACACACACACACACACACACACACACACACACATATTCCTGGAGTAGTGTCCCATGCTGTGTGCCCCTGCTGTGACCCAGCATACCTTATGATTAATAGATCTATTTTAAAGGTGCTCAGTGTGTAATTGCTGAAGTGTAGATCGTTCCCGGACTTGAAAATGAAAAGATCTTTTTTTTTTTTTTTTTTTTTTTTAAAAAAAAAAAAAAGCTTAACAACTACTACACCCAACAAGCAGTGGTTAGCAAATTTATTAGTGGAAATTACATTTAACTCGTATGCATTTTTGTGGGTTTGGCTAGAAATTTTAAAACACCACTTAATTATCTCGACTCGATAGATTGTTGATGATCTCTCAAGTAAGCGTTGTTGTCTCTATTCATAGATTCTTAGACACAGTATATGAATAATGCTGATCTTCATAAAGTCTAAAGACCTCTCTCACATTGGCTAGTGTTAATGTTTATGATTCCACCATCAGGAGAACAACAGTGGTGTACATGGCAGGGTTACAAGGAGAAAAGCCCTTCTGCAGTTTGCTCAAGCCAGAAGGCTGTTGGGAAAATGTTTTGTGAAGAACTTTTGTGTTAGAACGTTTTGGTTTAAATGAGAAGCGTTATGTTTGGAGAAAGGAAAACACTGCATTCCAGCATAAGAACCTTATCCCATCTGTGAAACACGGTGGTGGTAGTATCATGGTTTGGGTCTGTTTTGCTGCATCTGGGCCAGGACGACTCGCCATCATCGATGGAACAATGAATTCTGAATTATACCAGTGATTTCTAAAGGAAAATATCAGGACATCTGTTCATGATCTGAATCTGAAGAGAAAGTGGGTCATGCGGCAAGACAACAATCCTAAACACACGAGTCGTTCTACCAAAGGACGGTTAAAGAAGAGTAAAGTGAACGTTCTGGAACGGCCGAGTCAACGTCCTGACCTTAATCCAATAATGTTGTGGAAGGACCTGAAGCGAGCAGTTCATGTGAGGAAACACACCAACATCCCAGAGCTGAATCTGTTCTGTACTGAGGAACGGGATAAAACTCCTCCAAGACGATGTGCAGGACTGATCGACAGATACCGCAAACAAACGTTCACATACTTTTACCGCTCACAGAGATGTAATATTGGATCATTTTCCTCAATAAGTAAATGACCGAGTATAATATTTGTTGTCTCGTTCGTTTAATCGGGTTCTCTTCATCAAATTTTGGGACTTGACGATGTTTTAAGTCATATTTATGCAGAAATATAGAAAATTCAAAAGGGATCACAAACTTTCGAGCACCACTGTAAGCCGATGTTCCATTGGTTTACTTACCTTTCTAGACGTTGTTTAGATGCCATGGGGCAGCGCACTCATGGCCGCATTTACCTCCATAGAGACCACGCACCAAGTGGTCGAAAATGAGAACTACAACAAGCACTAATAGAGGCCGATTGGGGTGAGACTCATGCTGCCCCATGCTCGGGGGAAGGGGGGAGCGTCAGACAGGACGGTTAATGACAGGGCTGTCAGGGTTGACTAGTTTAATGCAGACAGTGTGTCTGTGAACAGAGCCATTTCTATTGTAAGATATATTGCAAAGATTAAGAGAGGGAAAGGGGGATTATGGAATGGATAATGCCCGTACAGTAAATACGTGTGAAATACTTGTTTCCCACACAAAGTCTGAGAACAAGAAGAAAAATGTCTAAAATGTTCCAAACGTTCTGGGCTAGTTTCAGATCGTTCGTGCGGTTTTGGAGATGTCGTTTTTTTTTTGCTGGAAATTTGTGCTGAAATCTGTCAACCCTGCTTACTAATACTACATCAAAGGCAGTTAAACGAAGCTCAGAATGAGCTCGTTTATTTTGAAAACTTTATTAACGTCTTCCTGAGACACCAGTATCCGTGGTCACGGGAGAACACCCCCAGACATCGTGATTAAAACCGTTCCTCTTCTCCAGCTGTGAATTATAAACTCAAACGGTACTAAATGTTCCGACAGGATGTTCAGGTTGAGGTGAGATCCACGCAGGCAGATCCGCACAAAGCTCCACGCAGGACTGAAGCAAGAGGCAGAAACTGAAGCACTTCTTTTTGGTCCATGAGGGACCATCCACAGCAGCGGGACGTGAGTCACACGTCACATGCAGAAAGCTCCACGCAGGATGAAGGCCGAGACGAGCCACAGCTCCTCTAGACGTGTCTCATTAGGTAGAACGTTACATTGTACTGTATATAATAAAGATAACGATATTTCTTACACACACACACACACACACAAGCAAAGATCACAGGATGTGAGAGGAGAGGTGAAAGATTAGCCCACCCTGAAGAACAAAAGAGGTAAAGAGAGGAAGACTGAAAGAAAGGGCAGATTTGAAACACATCCTCAATCAAAGCAAAGTTCCCTGGTGCTCTCTCACACATGCACCGTCTCCATGTGTGTGTGTGTGTGTGTGTGTGTGTGTGTGTGTGTGTGTGGGCTTGATGCATTTGGCACCAGTTCTTACAACCACACAGTGATACACTGGAATGCTTTGGATAACATTTTAGAGAAGTAATATGTGTTCTGTATTAATACTCTCACTTTTTTTTCCCTCTCACACAAGCACACAAGTGTGTGATCTGTATATATATATATATATATATATATATATATACACACTAAATATATTATACACACACACGCCAGACTGATCGTATAACATTTAGTATGGGAGTATAGAGTTTGGGATGACGTTATGGCTCTGCTAGTCTACTCGAATATCATCAGTAACACTGACACTACCATCTTTCATGTCTTTTACAGTCCGTAATGACCAGTCAGGCCTTTCACAACATGAAATGTAAGTACGGACGGGTAAAAGTATGATACGTCGTTCTTTTTAATAAGTAAATTTGAAAAAAAATGTCATGTTTGACAAATTGCTGTTGTACAAGAGGAACGAAACACTTCAGGAAGTGCTGATCTAGGAAAATAGCCAACAGAGTGGTAACCATAACGACAAGTCGCGTCGGACCACGTCGCATCACAGCGCTACGTCAGTGGTTATTTTCCTGTAACAGCACGCCCAGACATATTTTATTCCTTACATGTATAATACAGTGAATAAATGCGCCATCAGTAACATTAACAACGTAACTAGCACTGGCATTCGTTGATGTTTTTTGTTGGTTTGTTTGTTTGTTTAAACTAAATAAACCAAATAATCCAAACCATACCATGTTCACACCAACAATGAATAAATTCACGTGCCGCAATTTCCTTTTTGCTCGATTATGCTGTATATGGACTTATTTTTAGTCGTTGATTGAATAAACATCAGTGACGGCAGCTTAACATTTCAATAAAGGTCAGTTAATACACTCACTTTACTAATGCTTAACGTTATTGTTCTTTTCTGTTTGTTTGTTCGTTAAATACTGAACAGAACGCCGCTTCCTGATCGGTCATCGTGAGTGAAAACGCTCTATCGGAGACGCCCGGACCGAAGACGCTCTCCAGAACGATTTGCACCAAAACAATTCACTCAAGGTATCGAAATGCATCTTTACATCTTAACATCGAGAAGTTCTTTTTGTACTTTACCGTGTAGACTACTTTACACAGCATCTCCGTTCGAAGTCACGTCGAAGGTCGCGTTCTTCATTTTAAGCGTGAGAGACAGAATCGAGCTCTTTCTAGCCTCTACGCTTCTTTTTCGCCTCTACTGTGCTGTAGGGAGTATGGAATCTATTCCAGGCGGGGGAGACATCCTGGACGGGGTACCAACACATCAGAGGGCACATTCACACACAACGGACAAACTGGAAATGCCAAGCAGCCTACAGCGCATGTTTTTTTGGACCTGGGGAGGAAAACAGAGTACCTGGCGGAAACCCCTGGAAGCACAGTGTTTAAATATAACTATATAATTAACAGCACGTTCGTCTCACGCCTCCAGGGTCGAGGGTTCGATTCCCGCTCTGTGTGTGCGGAGTTTGCATGTTCTCCCCGTGCTGCGGGGGTTTCCTCCGGGTACTCAGGTTTCCGCCCCAAGTCCAAAAACACGCATGGTAGGCTGATTGGCATGTCTAAAGCGTCCGTAGTAAATGAATGGGTGTGTGAGAGTGTATGTGATTGTGCCCTGTGATGGATTGGCACCCTGTCCAGGATGTACCCCGCCTTGTACCTGGGATAGGCTCCAGGTTCCCCTTGACCCTATAGGAAAAGCGGTCTAGAAGAAGGGCGGAATTAACAAAAGAATTACATGAATAATCATTTTACATTTATTATCATTCAATTCGTTTATTATTTAAAGCATCATTTTATTTCACTTAAATAATAAGATGATTTTTAAAACATAAGTTATTGGATTTTTTTTTTCTTCATTAAATTGCTCATTTTTTATGCTAATGGTCCCTATGGAATTCTTTTCACATTCGAAAGCCGAAAGATTTGGTGTGACGGGACGATCTGAACGTCTGCGGTATATCTGTTCATTGTGATGTGTGTATGTGTGTGTGTTGCATGCATGCTCAGTGCTGATGTTCTCACTGGGCTTTCTGCGGATCTGGACTAGTGTTGTTCCTGTAACCCTAAAAAACAAAACAAAAGGATCGTTATGGAATGGAAAGTGTCCTCAACAGCGCCCTCTGTTGTGTGGAGCAATGCAATACATTTCAGTATCGACCATTCATACCAACCTAAAGAAACATACAAAGAGAAACACAACACGCTGAACTGGACAACACTTTTTCACTGACGCTGCAGAAAAAGTGAAGCATTAAATGACTGATTTCATAATTGGGGTATTTAACCCGTGTAAAAATAAAACTTGGTTAAATCGCATCCATGCTGATGGCATTAACAAAGTTCTTATGAGGTACTTTAAATATATATATATATATTTTTCCAACCTAATAATTTACTTTGAATCTGGGTAACAGGGTCGTACTTTCAAAGTGATCTCATCACTCAATATAATTGAAAAATAAGAATAAGAGAACTTACTTTTCTTCTTCCCTTGCTTCAGATGACGCAACTTCCTGTTGAATTCCTGTGTGACTTTCCATCTTTCCATTCACCAGTGGAATATTACAAAAAATTTCATAGGGTTGAGTGAATGTTTGGGGTCTCCAATGGACATTTTTCATGAGAGAGAGAGAGAGAGAGAGAGAGAGAGAGAGAATCATAAAGCAAGCCCCAAGTGCAAAAAAAAATGAAAGTTTCAGCAGTCCAAAAATAATTGCCCAGTAAAACCTATGGACTGTTGTATAATTCATTTCATTAGCTATGGAGGTTATGACTCAAGGGAGATCGTGGCCTGTGTTTATTTTTAGCTTTAATTAAACACCATTCAGTGCTATTCTTACCATGGTGTGCTTACTGTAATGAGCCGAGCATATTGCTTACTTTAGGGATTCTGTAAATCCCGCTAGGCCGACAGCCGAACTGCACTACAGCATTGTCTCCATCCTGATCAATATTATTGATCCAAGCCACCCTGATAGGCAAGAGAAGAATAATGAGGGCGGTTGTTCAGATCTTGCTTTGCCAGCATCTGTCCATGCCTCCTGACAAGAAACCTATACGTACCTATGGAACTAAGTAAATAAACGCTGTAAGAGAAATTGACAGGAGAAGTTTATAACTGTAGCTTTACTTACAACCTAAAACTTGCGTACTTGTGGCTTGATTGGTTTTGGTGCTTATTTCAAAGTAAATATATAGTTTTAATCATTTTTATTATTTATATTGATGGTGTTGCAATATATATCAACGATTCATTTATCTCCAATGTTTTGATCGACAATAATACAAAAGTACTATTTCCCTATGTGACTTTACATTCAACATAACAAAAAAGATGCCATGTTAGATGACCAGGAAGAGCTGTTTGCACTTCCTTTTCTCCAATCACATGGCATGTGGAAGGGCATCCATGGAGGGTGTGATTAATTTGTCAATATGTATGCAAAACTAGTAAGTAAGTAAGTAAGTTTTATTTCTATAGCACATTTAAACACAGCAAAGCTGACCAAAGTGCTGAACAGAGTGAGAGAAATTTCAATATAAATACAGAATAAAACCAAATAGAAAACCGATACTAATCACATTTAAAAATGCCTGGGAGAAAAGATACGCTTTCAGCCTCTTTTTAAAAATGATAATAGAAGGTGCGAGGCGGATGTCCGGTGGCAAGCGATTCCATAAACGAGGGGCAGCGCCTGAAAAAGCTCCACCCCCCTTAGCTTTTAAATGGGATCGATGGGAACCTATCCGAAGATCTTAAAAAATCTACTAGACGAATGAGGAGTAAGGAGATCGTTGAGATAAGAAGGAGCTTGATCATTAAGAGCTTTAAAAACAAACAACAGAACCTTAAACTGGATCCTCAAATGGACCCGGAGCCAATGAAGCGATGCTAAAATGAGGGTGTCATGATCATGTTTCTTTCAAAACTACTCAAAGGGAAAAAATGAAACAGTATCTGAGGAAAGTGAACATGTATTTTTGTGGCATTTAAACACGTGAATATATTTCGAGTAGCTTGATAAATGGTCAAATGTACTTGTTGCCATATGGCAACGACACGCGATAATGTAACTATGGTGTGTGCATTTATGACTTGAAACAGACCTACACAGCAAAAAAGACACCATGCTTTAATAGTATATTTACATTTTTTCACATTCAGAGTAAGAAAAAACGTTGTCATTTCAGACATTTTTGCGATAGTACCTTATTTTCTAAATTTTCATGTTTCAAGAGAAAGAATTAAGAATGCTAAAGAAATAATTAAAAGATCACGCAAAACATGTTTAGATCTAATTTTGCATTTTTTTGCATTTTTTTTTACAACCGTAATTCCTTTCTAGAAGATACGAAGATAAGATGTATACATGTATATTTATACAGTTGCAATCAAAATGATTCAACCCCTTCATGGCGAGCATCTTTAATACTTACTAGAGTACGCTTTTGCTGTTATGACCTGCTGCAAATGAGATGCAGAGCTTCTGGAAGTATTTCTGAGGAATCTCACCACCATTCCTCATGAGCAATGGCCTCCAGTTCAGTAATGTTCTGGGGTTTGTGTGCTGTAACCTCCTTCTTCAAATCCCACCAGAGATTTTCGATCGGGTTCAAGTCAGGTGACTGTGATGGCCCTGTAGAATCTTCCAGGACTTCATTGTCCTGTTGGAAGGTCCAACGACGCCCAAGCTTCAGCTTCCTCACAGACGGCGTGACGTTTTCTCCTAGGATCCCCTGATACTTCAGTGAATCCATCTCGCCTTCCACACGCTGCAGGTTTCCAGTGCCAGAGGATGCAAAGCCGCCCCAGAGCATCACTGAGCCACCACCATGCTCGACTGTGGACAGAGTGTTCTTTCTTCATTCTCCTTCCTCCAGACATACCGCTGATCCATCGTGCCGAAAAGTTCCAGGTTTGTTTCATCGCTCCACAGAACAGAATCTCAAAACGTCTGTGGCTTATTTCTATGATTTTGAGCGACTTTTCTTGTGCGTTTGGGTCAGTAGTGGTGAACGTCTTGGAGTTCTGGCATGGAAACCCTAACCCTTACTGTGCTCACTGAAACCTCAGTCTCGCTGCAGGTTTTTTGCAGTCACTCGAGGGTTTTTCACAACCTGCCTTCTCAGAAATCTGCTTGCAGCCATCGATCGCTTCCTTTTTCTGCCCCGTCCAGGTATTTCATGCATGTTCTGCCCCTAGCCAGCTCAGGTATTTCATGTGTTCCAGCTCAAGCATCCCTGGTGCAACTAATGAAGCCCTTGATTACTTGTGCTTGAGACAACACCTGTTTTGCATATTTGTGCTGTTGTGAGGGATTCTATTCAGGGGGGTGAATCATTTTGAAACTGGAGGAGTCATTATAAGTCGCATTTTCAGTTGAATTTGGGGAAAATATTTGAAGCGTTCATCGTGTCGAACTATTTCAATTGCGTTTGTTTCATTTGTTCATCGCAAACAGCTGCAAGTCTGTACATTTCCACAATAAACCTGATTTGCACTGGGGGTCGAATCATTCTGACTGCAATATTACTGAGCCAAACACACTAGGTCCAATTTGGCATTATTTTATACAGGCTAAATGACTTGGTACTATTAGCAGTGTACTAAAACTGCACTTTCCTTTGAAATATAATCACTAAATTCTTTAAAAATCCTTTTTTTTTTTTTTTTTTTCTTCTAAATTTTGCAATTACGTGTACATCCATTCAACAGTGCATGCTTGAAGCATCATTTTCCATGATTCATCATTAATTATATGCTATGAAAAAATATCCTGTTCACCCCTATGAACAACAGGAAATTGCATCATCTAAAATTTCTGAAGATCATGGGAAGAAGAAAAGTAAGTTCTCTTCATTTGTTGTTTTTAAAAAAAAATAATATTGTGATTTTGACTGATGATTTCACCCTAAAAGTACAACCCTGTTACCCAAATTATAAAGTAAATTGTTAAAGTAAATGAAAGTAAATTATTATTAAAAAAACCCCAACTATTTAATGAAATCATTAGAATGTCCTTAATGTCCATTAATGAAGCATGTTCATTGTATTTCTTAAATTCTGCGTGCTGTTATAGGGACAAAATGAACGAGAGGATGACGTGATGTGATGTGGTGTGATACACGTCACACTTTTTATCCGTTTAGACTTACACGTAATGTTGTCGAACGCCCATCAAACTAGTTCCTGTCATCGCTCACATCATAGCAGTGTTACAGCTACGTACAGTTCTTCTCTCAGCTTGACTTGTAAGTTGTTACTATAGAAACGATAATGCGTTAGAACGCGCTCTTTAATATATATATAAAACTATGAACGGCTGCTGTTATTGAAAATGACTCAACACCTTCTGCCCAATCAGAATCGAGAATTCAACAGCTACCGTGGTGTAAGAACAGTAAAAGAGGTAGAAAGGGTGCGAGGGACGAGAGAGGAAAGACCGGCGACTAAAAAGGAAGTTTAATTTGTTTGGATTCAGCAGTACATTCATATACAAGACTGAACAAATCAGCTTGGAACGTGAAACCGAACTTTGTGTTTCGATCGGATATTTATCTACTGATTATTAAGAAGTACTCGGGATGAATTAAAGGTGTGAATTTGTTTGTGTGTGTGTGTGTGTGAAAATCCACACAGAGAGTTTTTCCTGCTTGCGTCTGAGAAGCGTCCTCGGTCATTATTATACGGTACGAGAGCGGCCTCTAGAGGTGAAATAAAAACCATCACTGACTCATTTTGTTGTGTTATTTGAAGTGTTTTTTAAATCAATTTTTTTTTAGATGTCTCGATTTTTATTTGTTATTTGGATGTACTAATTATTAAGAAGTACTCGGGATGAATTAAAGGTGTGAATTTGTGTGTGGTGTGCGTACGAGACCAGAAAGGCTGGTGTCGTTTTTAAATATAGGTCTCGTTTTAATTCTACAGACGGAGAGGGGGGGGGGGAGAAAAAAAAAAGCAAAAACACAAGAGTTACAGTGTTTATTAAATAAAGACCGTCGACTGTTATCCGAGTCACACTCGTGCATTTTGGTATCGTTTACAAAATCGTCACATTTGTGCCATCGCTGTCTGTTCCGTTAAATTCAAAAGTACATCGTATCAGTTTATAGCTCTAATAGAATTATTTCTTATATCGATCTAATAATAAAAAGAGTGCACTAAGCATTCCGCAGAATTCATTTAAATATTTGATATCATAAAACTAGACAGGTTTACTGGTGCTTTTAAACTCCTTTTAAAATAGCAATAACGACAACAACAACAACAATAACAAAAAAACAAAAAAAAACATTCACAGAACAATGTTTCAACAGAAGAGATGGAAAGCATAAATAGGATGCAGAGTCGTCTTAATGGGACGTCGGCGTCGGTCTTAATTAGTCATCGTCATCAATATATTTCATATTTGACACATACATACATTCATTCACAACACAGTGCTTCCTGGTTGGTTGGTGATAAAAGGATCTCACTTGAACAATGTTGAAAAGGAAAGATAGAGTACACCATTTGTATTATTCACTACCCGTGTGTGTATGTGCGTGGACGCACACACACACCCACACCCACACACACACACAGTACAGTGGTGCTTGAAAGTTACATTGTCTACATTTCTGCGTAAATATGGCCTAAAACATCATCAGATTTTCACACGAGTCCTAAGAGTAGATAAAGAGAACCCGATTAAACAAACGAGGCGAAAATATTATACTCGGTCACTTCTTTATTGAAGAAAATGATCCAGTGATGCATATCTGTAAGCGGTAAAAGTAAGTGGACCTCTAGGATTAGCAGTCAATTCAATCAGTGGGATGACGATCAGGTGTGCGTGAGCGGTTTAGTTTTTATAGGAAAGTTTTTATTTAATTCAACGTCTTGTGGAAGTGTATTGTTTGAAATCAAGGAGATTTCTGAGGACCCGGATGAATGAATAACCGAGTATAATATTTCCGCCTCGTTTGTTTGATCGGGTTCTCTCCGCCTACGTTTAGGACTCGTGTGAAAATCGGATGATGTTTTAGGTCGTATTTACACAGAAATGCAGACAATTCTTCAGGGTTCACAAACTTTCAAGCGCCCCTGTACGCCCACACAGGCAGCTGACAGTTAGCATATTCTTGCAAACAACACCTATCCGCTAAATGCACATCAATATTTGCAGAAAAGAAACCATCAATACGTGAATGGCAGAGCACGACATGAGGACGCTGTGATTAGTGAAACTGCACTGAACGGCAGTTTTCGTCCTTCCTCCTATACTGAAGAACCCGAGGTCGTGTCGCTAAGTTAAGCATTCGAGTCCACGTGTAGTGCCCCTAACAAAAAAAGCTACTAGAATGTAAATGAGCACACATACAACATCGATTAAATATTTTACACCCAGGATGCTCAGTCAAAAATCAGCGTTTCGGAACCACAACCTAGAAGTTCAGCGTCTCTGACATCATCTTCCACCAATCCATAAGCTCCTCCTTCTCTTCCTCCTTCCGTTCCTCCAAGGACTCCAACTCGAAATCGAGCTGCGACACAGACACGCAGAGTCAGACTCGATGTTTTCTTAGAACAACATGCCCTTATTCCATAGCATTTCTTTTTTTTTTTTTTTTATGATGTAACATATACATTCGATCTCATATCCTATATTACAGCAGCTATAAAAAAAGGCAAGTCTTTCCCTCACTAGCCTCGCTTTCTTTCTCTCCTGAAGTTAATAAGACAAAAATTTGATTTAGTTTAATCCTAAGTATTAATTCAGGGTATTAATGTATGATTATTCATGTACTGTTATTGTAAAGTGTTACCATGGCTGGGTATTTAGTGGGCATTAATTGGGCACCTCAGGACATCATTTCAGCTGCCTAATGTACACAATCTATGTTTATTTCAATTTTAAAAAAACATTATATATTTCTGACGAGCACAATTCAGCTCTCAGGATAGTGTTTATTTGAGAGGTTTTTGGTTGAAAATCGCACATGCTAATATTCTCTGTTGGTCTAAAGACAGAGACGGGTATCTTTAAAAGTAGCTAAAAGTGCTAAACGCGATCATCTGATGCATAGATGGTCTATGATGATGTCTTTGCTGTGTAGAAATGCGAATGCCTTTAGATAGTAAAAGAAGCTCGCTCGTATTTGAACATAGTTGTTAGTGGAAAAGCTGTGTGTGTGTGTGTGTGTGTGTGTGTGTGTGTGTGTTTACCCGAACAGCAGGGCTGTGTGGAACAGCCACTTTCTTGGTCACGGTAAGATATCCAGGAGCTGAGGCTGAAACTTTGTAGTTACCAGCATCCAACAGGCGCCAATAATCACCGTCCTTAGCTACAGAAACCGAGAGATGCGTGTCATTTACAATAACATGTATTAATTATAATATCAATAAGGACTCTAATGGCATCAGAGCCCCTCTTGTAACTTTTGAATTTTAATATTTCATTTTTAGTCACAAACTAAAGATCTCACCGCCGCGAGCCAGAACTCGTCCTTCCCTGCAAATGACTCATCGGAGGCCGTGGGTCGTATCATTTGGCCAAACGACTTCATATTTTGTGTACTTCCTGTACGTATCTCAGACTTAACGTAATACGTGGCTTATAGTTCATTATTTGGAGGGATAAACTCTGTCCAAACTCACTTTGAAATAATGCGGGCTAATGGAATAGATCCAGAACATAAATACCAGTGGCTCTGATATGTCCGTACGCGTCGTTCTAAGATAACGTGTAACATTATGAATCATCTTCATGCTTGGGTTCCTGTAATGATTTAATACAACTGATTTCTGTAATTTCTCGCTCATTTCAAAACGTAATCGCTTCCACGGCCGCGGAAAAGTCACGGTAGAGCTCAAGAAAAATAACACGTGGCCTTAATAACTAACATGTGGACACAATTTATTCAAAAATAACCGCTGCATCACCTCAATGGCTCTGTATTTTTGTAACTGGGATTATATTAATATCACATTTCTGCTGAATTGATCATCTTGCCGGAAAAATAAACGTTTTAAGCGCTCTGCGCTATGTTGCCACTAGATGGCGGTCTTGGCATCATGTTGATTCTGTTGCCATCTTTACAGCTGTCCCAGTACTTTTGTTAATGAATCTGTGTATTTCGTTGTCATTAGCGCCAGTGTGATTTGAAATATGAACGTCTGTAAGGGCGCGTGCGTCCACCTGAGGTAATGTCATGGTCAATGCCCTCCACGGAAATGGAGGCGTTGGAGATGGGATTTCCCTGAAGATCACGCACGAAACCCGTCACGCCACGATGAACCTGAGGAAGGAAACGTGCAGAAGAAACTTTTTCGTTTCGAATACAGAGACAGAAATCCGAATTTACGTGCCCATATCAGCACACACACACACACACACACACACACACCTGTGCGATATAGTTGATGAGGGAGTTGCGGTTCTGGTCCCAGTACATTTTGAGCGTGTTCTCCAGTGGGAACTTGTCGCAGCTCAACTCCAGCGTGATCTCAAAACAGTTACTGCTCAGGTAGTTGAAGTCCTGCATACCTGAGCGAGAAAGAAAAAAAGAAAGGTCATGTGATTTGAGAGGAGTGAGCCCTCCCTCCCTCCCTCCCTCCCTGTATCTTCTGGGACCGCTGTTTACGGTGATGTAATTACTTTCAATTCTTTCAATAGTAGCTTCAGTGTAGTTAGCTCAATTTTCTTTGTAGCTTGTAGCGTAGCTACTTTCTCAAAATCGATAAGGTGATGTATTTGAGTCTTACAAATGAAGAAATATTAAACATTTCACTAGTGCTGGGTGCTAAGACTGAGATACGTTGGAAAGGTAACGAGCATTTATTGTTTATATAAATTTCATACGCTACAGTCCTTCTTAAAATTCTTCCGAGTTGGTCTGTCGTATATATTCGGACTCCGAATTTAGGACCTTGTTGTTTGCAAAAAGATGGCTTCTCTACTCGTTATTCCTGTAAAATCCCTACACTGATCGTCTTAATACCTCCTGATACAATGCTGTTATTTTTGTAGATGTTACAACTTCATTCTCAGGGTTTTTTTAACCAACGGCCATACAATAGATTTGTAGGAAAAGCATTTATTCGGCGATAAAGAGCATAAGGAAGAAAATGAGGAAGAAAGGGAAAAAAAGTCACTGCAACACTGTAGAGTTAAAAGTGCTGCAAATACCAACGCTGTTGGACATTTTGGTATTATTTCATCATCTTCCTTTATACTACAGGTGTGCATCAGGACCGGGATAACACTGGAACTAACGAAAAGTCCAGCAAAAAGATTGGTCCGACTGATTGGAAAAGGATTGGTCTGATTCTGTCTCCTGGATTGTGTGGGATAGGTTAAACTTTCTGCAAAAGACAGTAGGATTGATATAACTTTCTGCGGGAAAGGGTCGGATTGGTCTTACTTCTGGCGGGAGTCAGTGGGATTGGTCTAATGTTCTGTGGGAATGGGTGGGATTGGTCACACTGTCTTGTGGGAGTTGCTAGGATTGGTTTAACTTTCCGTGGGAGTGCATGGGATTGGACTAACTTTCTGCAAGTATGAGTTGGATTGGTTTAACTGTCTGTGGCAGTGGGTGGGATTGGTCTAGCGTTCTTCAGGAGCAGGAGGGATTGGTCTAACTTTCTTTGGGAATGGGTGGGATTCGTCGAACCTTCTGTGGAGTTGCGTGGAGCTGGTCTCACTGTCTGCAGGAGTGGGTGGGATTGATCTAACTGTCTGCAGGAGTGGGTGGGATTGATCTAACTGTCTGCAGGAGTGGGTGGGATTAGTCTAACTGTCTGCAGGAGTGGGTGGGATTGGTTTAACTGTCTGCAGGAGTGGGTGGGATTAGTCTAACTGTCTGCAGGAGTGGGTGGGATTGATCTAACTGGCTGCAGGAGTGGGTGGGATTAGTCTAACTGTCTGCAGGAGTGGGTGGGATTGGTTTAACTGTCTGCAGGAGTGGGTGGGATTAGTCTAACTGTCGGCAGGAGTGGGTGGGATTGGTTTAACTGTCTGAAGGAGTGGGTGGGATTAGTGTAACTGTCTGTAGGAGTGGGTGGGATTAGTCTAACTGTCTGTAGGAGTGGGTGGGATTAGTCTAACTGTCTGCAGGAGTGGGTGGGATTAGTGTAACTGTCTGTAGGAGTGGGTGGGATTAGTGTAACTGTCTGTAGGAGTGGGTGGGATTAGTCTACCTGTCTGTAGGAGTGGGTGGGATTAGTCAAACTGTGTGTAGGAGTGGGTGGGATTAGTCTAACTGTCTGAAGGAGTGGGTGGGATTGGTTTAACTGTCTGAAGGAGTGGGTGGGATTAGTCTACCTGTCTGCAGGAGTGGGTGGGATTGGTTTAACTGTCTGAAGGAGTGGGTGGGATTAGTCTACCTGTCTGCAGGAGTGTGTGGGATTAGTCTAACTGTCTGAAGGAGTGGGTGGGATTAGTCTACCTGTCTGCAGGAGTGTGTGGGATTAGTCTAACTGTCTGCAGGAATGGGTGGGATTGGTTTAACTGTCTGAAGGAGTGGGTGGGATTGGTTTAACTGTCTGAAGGAGTGGGTGGGACAGGTCAAACTTTCCACTGGGAGATGGTGGGATTGATAACTTTCTGCAGGAGTGGGTGGGATTTGTCAGAATTCTTTTGGGAGGCGAAGTTGGACCTAAACAGTCTCATGCTGACTGTACCTAACTTTGGGCAGAGTCAGCTAATACAACATGCCCCAAATGTATTGAAAGCTATAATGATTTGTAGTCATGTACTGTACCTCCAGGCACGCTGTACCAGGCCCCTCCATTGGTGATGCCCTCTTTGAAACTGGAGTCATCATCATTTTTGCGGCACGGTGCTCGATTAGGGTCTGACATCACCGGGTTGTAGCTGGAGTACGCCTTCGCCAAGGTCTTAAACACCAGGTCATCAGGGCTGGCGCTGTACTCGTGAGTAGATCCTGAGGAGCACAAAGACGTGGAGAGATACAGAGAAATATTATGCGCTGCAAACATCCACACACTCCGCCCGCTGCTTCATCTGCTACTCATTTCAGTCCTCCCACCAAGTTAACTGGTATTTCCGTTCTGACGCTCAGGCTTAACAACTGTGTTTATTTTTTCACTAAGGCTCATAAACATGACCGTTAAACAGGTGCTGTTTTGTGGAGCTTGGAAAGGAAACACTTAAGAAGACCAAATGTGTGTGTTTATCTTGCTGAAGGTGAAGTCTGAAACTGTCTTTCAGTTACACAGATTTGACTCAGCCGCCCTCATTACTTCTTCTGAAACTCAAAAATTTTCAATTTTTTTTTTTTAAATAGTCACTTCCTCTTGGATGGCTTACTCTGATTATACAGACTGGTTTTGGGGCAAATCTGTTAACAAACCAATGCATTCGCATCATATTTGATATGCAAAAAAAGGGCAAAATGGAAACTTTTATCTACAAAGTCCGTGTTGCTAAGCGAGTTCGGCTAGCTAAACTAGCAGATTAATGAATGGAAGTCAAGCAAATAATAAGTAAGTAGAGTTTAATACCCTGTGACAAATTCAAGCTAGTTTTCTAACTGTTTACTAGCATCTAGCGAATTTCAATCTAGCTACCTAATTAAACACCGTGGCTACTGCTATCCTACTCGTGTCATTCGTCACACGTTTGGGCTAGTATGTTAAAAAATTAGCTAGCCGGCTATCTACGTCAACTAATGTTAAGTGCTTTTTGGCTACTTGGGATGATCTGTATTGATGGATCCTGGTATTTTTACTGAGAGTTATGCTATAGAGATGTTCCTAGATCATTTTAGTAGCATTTTTAACGTAGATTTGAATCATTTAAAGCATTAATGTAAACACATTTAGGAGTACTTAATCCAGCTTGGTCTGATATGCTTGGTAGACCCTCTTTGTTAGCCGGTAATGTTTTTCCAGCTTCTAGCCAAACGTTTAGGTTTTTTCTACCTGCCTTTCTGTTGTGCTGTTTTCTTAAGGTATCTACACTATGACGAGGCATTAATAGAGAGCAGTAATATAGAAAGTGTTCCCTTTCTACCAGCACTTACCACAGATCTGATCTTAACGTTGGTGTAGAAGTTAGACCAGTTCAGTGTGTTTTCGCAGCTGGTCAGACTAAGCTGGATTTTTCAGCAGGGGTTCTACAGACCTCTATACAAACAACCTTCACTGTGGAAGCTCTGAGGTCGGGGTCAAAATGTGTGTGTCTATGTGTGTGTGTGTGTATGTGTGTTCTCGCACCACTTCGGGTTTCGTCGTATGGATAATTGGCCACCACATCTCCTCCATGGAGGTTGGCTGACAGGACAAATGGGATGTCCATAATCCAGTGAATTACTGCCTTCGTCTCAGGAGCGAGCTGCAAAACACACACACACACACACACACACACACACACACCATATGCCATCTGTATGCCATCCCAGCTCCAAAAAAACCTGACACCCTTGCCAACACTTCTCCCATATTTTCAAGCTGAGTTTAAGCTAAAAAAAAAAAAAAAAAAAAAAAAACCCCACACGTTTGATTTTACTCTGCAATAATTCCGAAGCTGACCGCATGAGGAGACACCTCACTTGCGTTCTCGTTCCCTCTCTCACCTTAGCGTTTTCATCTACGGCCTTCTTCATGTTTTTCAGCAGGTGGTTGTTCGCTCCTCCGTCTCTCTCGTTCATGTAGACGATACGGTCCAGGTCCGGAAAGTTCCGGTTCAGATCGATACCCTGAGCGTTGCTACGTCCCACGAACCAGTCCTTCATTTCTCCAGACTAAACACACACACACACACACATTGTCAAATTCCACTATGTCTACAGCTAATCCCAAAAAATTTGTCAATTTTTCTAATTTGTCTAATATTTCCCTGACCATTTTTCACTAACAGCCCAAAAGTGTGTTAAGGTCGAAAATAAACAACACACCGGCTGAGCTTTCGTTATTGTGGCCTCAGATATTTGTACACTGAAACATCCCTACATGGTATGAATGTAAGGCTTACCGCATGGCACAGATCACACTGTATGTAGGTGTATCTGTGTGTTCATGCGCTCTGTACGAGCCCTTACCTGTGAGGCGGCTTTCTCAAAGCCGTCGGGGTTCATGGAGGGCATGATGTGGATGCGGGTGGAGTGGATCAGGTTGACGATGGTGTCGTTGCCCTGCTGATACTCATTACACAGATACTGAGCCAGATAGATCAACAGCTCCCTGCCAACCGCTTCATTGCCATGCATGTTCCCAATGTACTTAAATTCAGGCTCACCTACAACGCACACACAAAATATGTCCAGTTTTATATACGTATATATACGTGTGTGTGTGTGAAATATATTTATATACATATATATATGTCATATGAATGAATTTCATGGCAATACACTCAGCACTGGGATGTCTCCTAAACAATTATATGGTATTACGAATGACAAGACACATTTTAAATGGGACTCGAATGAATAGATTTTTTTTATTTTAAAGTATTAGGCGTTGTTCTTTAGCAAATGGCTGTAGTGTAAGAGGAATAAAGCGCTTTAGGACAAGCTGCATCGCACCACCAGCATGCCCTGTCGTGTTTTATTCCTTACATAATGGATCAGGACGTATTTTGTGTTCATGTCTAATTCGGCTGAGTTTCAGCATGCTGTGTGTATAATTACCGAGCAAGGACTAAGCGTACGTCTGAACTTTCAGAGAATTTACACAGTGTGCGTCCAAATAGCTTCGAAAAACGGGGGCGCAGATGTGCACACACATACACTCACATATAAACACACTCATTGGAAACAGATGGACAGGCGGCTGTTTAATTGAGCTGCAGCAGCAGGGGTAACTCTCTATTTGGGATTTATATATATATATATATATATATATATAAAACCCCAGCATGCTGTATATAAATTCGTGGTGCATGCATGATGTGTGTGCAGGTGTGTGTCTCGAAGTAATAGTCCATTCCTGTCAGATTTTTTTTTTAAAATATCTGTCTTTGAAGTCCTCTAAAAATACATTTAAAGCCAACCTCTTGAGCAGATGGTAAAAGTCAAAGCATTTCCCAGAGCCGTCCACAGGAAACATCTCTGCGCGTGTGTGTGTGTGTGTGCGACTGTGACATGCACATACATGCACATGGAAAGATGGAGATGTGTGTATTTGTTTTTCGTTTACAAGGAGTGGAAATCTCTACGCGCCTCACGATTCAGGGACCCATATGACTGTAAAACAGTTCATTATACATGTTGATTCATCTCAGTTTATGATTTCTGAAGCCTACATTATGGTGGTGGTGGTGGTAGGGGTTGGTGGGGGGGGCGGGATGGGGATGTTCCACTAGGAAACATCATAATATTTTCAACCAGCGTGAAATAAAGTGGGCGTAATGAATTTTTATTTGGCCAAATGACACTTAGCACAGATATGTGTCAAGATCAGTAGCACGATAAATTACGTTACGACGACGACCGACTGTTACTCAGTGGTTGGACAATGTTTCATTTTTCCTTCTCAGGTAATTGTGACTTTAAATCTCACAATTCTGGGGGGTTTTCTCGCAATTTTAACATTACCGTCTAAACTTCTTAGAACCTGTGCTGAGAGAGAGAGAGCGAGAGAGAGAGAACAAGCAAAAGTAATTCAAATCACACGTTTATATTAAAGCGCACCTATTATGGTTTTGAAACGTGTCTAATTTTGTTTTAAAGGTCTCATACGATAGACTTACGTGCATCCGAGCTCTAAAAACACTTTAACGTGCTCATCATTTAAACCGCAGCATCACCTTTTTTCCCCCAGTGTCACAAACGACTCGTTAAATGATTCGTTCTAAAGGATTCGTTCTAAACTCCTCCGTTCAGAGAGCATACTCTGCTGTGATTGGTCAGACGTCTCAGTCTGTTGTGATTGGTCTACCAAGCGGACGATGAAGAGCAGAGGCGGGGCTTTTTGTTACAAACCTACGTAGGATAGTACAGGAAGTAAAGTCTGGAATCACTAACGACTCGATTCAGCCGTTCGGAATCGATTCCTTCTCTTAGGACTCGGTAACTCCGTTTGTCCTGCGCTTCGATTTTTGAAACTTTGCAGACTTTTTACATTCACAAACAGCTCTATATATACACTACATGACAGGTAATATCTGGAAAAACCCCATAATAGATGCACTTTAAAGTGCACAAGTTCTAATACGCTATCGTTTCTATAGTAACAGCTCACTTAACAGGAACTTGTAACAAATAAAATAACGACAAAGAAACACGTCAGAAATAAATCTCGCAGACATCCCGTAACGTTAACGGTAACTGTAAGTGGATAAAAACGACAAAATGTTCATTACTCAATTTAAAAAATATACGTTAGCAAATCGTCGTGGTAAAAGAGGAAAAAAACGGTTTGGCCCATGATTCTTTTCCTATAACACCACGCACCCAAGTACCATACTTAACAAAAACACAAATAAGTGTGTTATTTAATAAGTGTGCACACACACACGCACACGCACACACACACACACACACAGGGTAGGTGAAACCAGGATACACTCACTCTCAAAGAAAATAAACCTCAGAGGAGCAAGCTGGACCGATATCCAACATCTGCCAAACTCGTTAACGAAGCTCTGAAAGCATTCTTCATCCCACACACACACACACACACACACACCTTTACAGCCACATGTACCAATTACCCTCTCTCGTAGCATCTGGGACTGTTTTACGACCCGGTTTCTGCATTGTGTGTAATGATGCATTTCTATACGTCACCGCTTTCCACTGCGGTTCTGCATGTGAACTTCGGCATACGAACAATAGCATGGACTGTTTTACACACGCATCATAAAGCCCAAAACTGGATGCAGCTTTACGTCTTGCCGAAGCCTCTGGGAGCTTTTCATCACAAGCGTCTGAAGTACTAATGTGTTATGAGGAAAAAGCAACACTGGGGATTTTTTCCCCCCGTTTGTTTAACGTACGTACTAGTCTTTGTGCTGGAGTCTAAAGCGGCTATTTCGAAATCCTTCCCGCTATGGAATAAGCAGCACCAGTGTGTAGGCTTTGTACTCTTTCTGGCGCCCGTTCCCTGTTCCTGGCCACGATCCCCGTCGACTCTATTCATTCGCTTCACGATTTTATGATTAAAAACACATGACACTCGCTCGCTCAGTCGTATACACGCGCTGTGGAACAAAAGATGAAGCATGGACTGATCTTAAACTAACAAAAGACTGAAAGGAAAGCTGGAGAGAGAGAGAGAGAGAGATGCAAAAGGAAAAGGGAGGCGGATTAATCCGCTCTTAGCCTGAACATGTGAGAGAGAAAGAGACAGCCAGAGAAAGAATCTCGTTATATAATGACGAAAAATCTCTCTCCTCTGGCCTTTCCTCTTCGCACTCCTCCGTTCTCTGACATTTCGATTCCGACGTTTATTGAGCTGGAGCTTGAGAGGAGACAGAAACCAGATGGAGGATGATCTCAAGCTCAGAAACGATACAGCTGGCGCTCGCCGTTTCTAACAAAACATCGATCTTTCCACCTGTTCATTTATCCGTCTATCCGTCCATCCATCCGGAAAGTTCATCCGTTATATAAACAGTAAAGAGTCCAGGCTCTGACGCTGGCTTCTCCATGCCTACGTTAACCTAGGACAGGATGCACACAGACACACGAAGAGACTTCATAGGTGACCTGGTTTCTATGGATACTGTGACAAAAGGTGGCGTTTACCTCCAGATAAGAACGCAATGGAAACACACACAGAGTGCTGAGCCATTACGGAACTGGACATTAGTGCCATTTGCTTTAGCCGTGAGTCATACACCGTTTAACGGCCCTGGGTTTGTCACTTTCGCTCCCAGTGTAAAGCTTTTCCACCTCATCGTTGTCTACGTAACATTCACTGGGGAAGGATTCATTCACAGCTCTCAGGCCCTCTCAAGATAACGTTAACCGACGTTAGCGTCCATGATGAGTAGCTAGACGTGTGCTTCACTGACAGTGTGCATGTATCATTCCACATTTATCCCCATTTCCATTCATCTCCTTGCAAAAATAGTCAACTTTTTTTTTTTTGCAAGGAAAGGTGAAAACGTTAGCAAACACTCCTTTAGCGCAAGAATCCTTTTGCTAACCGTACAACTAGCTGCATTTCTAGTTCATTAAGAGCTAAAATCAGGAGTGAGGATATTTATTATTTTTGTTTGTTCAGCAGTGAGGTGGTCGTCAGAGCTAGACGCTGCTATGCGGTTCAGGAGGAATAAAAATCCACACAAACTATAACATCTGCTAGTTAAGTTAGCATGGCAGCCTAGAGGGGAGTTGTTTCGTATCTGTTTCCATGAAGACGTTTATTTGAAGACGTTTCTAAACATATGAAGATGTTCCGCGCCGGATTTCTTCGCATTATTACCTCAGGTTACTCAGTTAGCACCTTTAGCTTAGCCGTCGTTAGCTCACTGAGATTAGTTAAGGTGGACTTCAAGGGGACTCGTGAAATCGTGCTTTTCACCACGGAAAGATTTTCAGTGATGTTCAGTGAGTAAACCCTGTTACTAAGCAACTGGGAAGTATTCTGAGGATAAGCTAAGTGTAAAATGCCTAGCTAGCTAGCTAGCTAGCGCTCAGTCATTCAGTGGCTGTTATGTGAATTGTAGAAACAAGACAACGCCGTTGCGAATATCAGCATTTCTTTACATCACTAAGAAAAGACACGGTACGGCTAAAAATGACGGCACACTTACGTCGAGCTAATTACGTCTACTAATAAAAGATTCACTCGACGCGTCTTGACCCAAATCTGCGGTCGTTCTGAAAAATTTCAAGCTCCGGATATCGCGGGATTTTGCGTTCGTTTCTGCGACGGCGAAATCCTGAAGGGACACGCAGAACCCGATGCACGCCGCTCAAGCTCGTACGGTCCGAGCAGGAGGTTTCAAAGAATTCTTTAAAACCCAGACATAATCACGTTATTATAGTTAAAACAACACAAGGCGACAACAGTTATCAGCTATCTGGTCCGATCGAGCTGTTCGCCGTCTGCTTTACACGGCTGCGTTCTAGGCACGTGAATCGGTGAACCGAATCGTTTAACAAAATTTCGCAATTTCTCAAAATCACTGTAAAGACTCCATTTACTCATTTGAACTACTTTCGAGCTTTCAAGTTAAGCGAATCAAATCATCAGCTAATATCGCCAGCTAATCAGAAAAATGTGTAATAATAACAACAACAAGTTTTCTCCCTTTTAAACATGAATATATTCTGCCAATTATTATTATTATTATTATTATTATTATTATTAGTGTAGCTAATGCCTACATCCAAATTTAAGCCTAACCGTAACCTTGGTAACCAAAAGGAGACTTCAGATTTTGTTAGAAAGGTCATTTTTTTTCTTGTGGGGACATTTGGTCCCAAGCAGGAAGTTAAAACACATGCGCACACACACACACACACACACACACACACACACACACACATCTTTAGTGAAGGAGCAGATGTGGCAAATCTCTTTGATTTATTATTAATGAGCGTATGCTGACAGGAAGACATCTCACTCCCCCTAGCTCTCTCTCTCTGTCTCTCTCACTCTCACTACAAGTTTCTCCTTCCCAATATGTTTTAAAATAAGCCTTTTAGCATTTAAGTAAACAAATTGACTAACTGACATTCATAGCCACTGGAGCGCTCCTTGGCTATACTTAACAGCGGTTCTGCAGAACCATCCTGCTTTCGAACACCAAACACGCCTTGAGTGTCCGTGGCCCAACAGCTCTATTTACGTCTCATCGGACCACAGAACCCAGCTGCAGTTCCGAGTCGAGCGAAGTCCAGGCGCTTGCTCTCGAGGTTAGATGAAAGAAAAGGCTTTCTGTTTTGTTGCTGGCGTGGACGTGGCGTCTGATTATAGTCTCGCCTGTATAAACTCCTCACTGTGCATGCCGAGACAAAATACACTCCATCCCAATCAGGTTCATTACAGCTAGGCTCGTAACGTCGGAATTAGTGCCCCAACAGTGCGTAAGGGCATTTTCCAGCATGTAGCTCTATATGTTTATAAAGGTCAACTCTATGAATATACGGGAACGCGCTTCAGTTACGTTTTGTACAGAAATGAATGACAGTAATTGCGACACGGTTTACCAGGTAAGGGTGCCGATAATTCTGGAGCCGCGTATTACAATTACACCGCCGCACGATATGCCTCGCACTGACAATCCATATAAGGGAACCGTTGAAGTCACATGACTGAAGGTTTGGCCTGTATTGCTTAATTATTCATAATGGTCATAATTATTTACCCCCCAAAAGTCCAAAGTCCTGCAGCGTGTAAAAGCCACACGAACACAAATACTAATCCGGCTTTCCAAATAATCACGTGTACACCGAAGAAGGCTGAACTAAATAACAAAACCAAGTCAAGTCGAGTTCTCTGGAGGGATGACTGTATGATCAGGACAGCCCCGAGCGTGCAGAGATCTCCAGCAACTAATAATGGTTTCAAAATGAAATAAATAAATAAATAAACAGGAACCGGCACTGTCCTGATTGGTTAATTCTGTTGCTCGGTAGTCTGTTCGTCTATTTGATCCAAATGTAGACTGTGGCATCGTTTGCAACTCATCCGATAGGTGAGAATATGAACGATGCGTTCTCTTCACATGTGGAAGAGCAAGGTGAGGCAGCTAGTTAGCTAGATATCACGGGTACGGATCGGTGACTGTCTCCAGGGAAAAATTATTTAAGATTTAATACATGCCAAGAACGGCTCAACAATCAGGTCGGTGTTGCTCTGGCCCAGAAACCCGACTGACACTCAGTGAATAATAGGTCCAAAAGTAATAATACGACAATAACAAGGTAGGCGCGTATTAAACTTGTAGACTTGGTTAGTAGGTTGATGATTTTCCGTAACGCTTATCCTAACGCAGCGTCGCGGGGAGCCTGGAGCCTATGGCACACTCTGGACTGGAGGAGGAAACTGGAGTACCCGGAGGAAACCCCTGAAGAACATACAAGCTCCGCGAGGTGGGATTCGAACCCCCAACCCCAGAGGACGCCACTGTACACCCGCCCCCAGCGTCCGCAATACTGACTATGTCAACAGAATGAAAGAATTCGATTTTGATAATACCTAACGTCATGTTACAAACATTTACATTGTGTAGCTCGTGTGTGTGTGTGTGTGTGTGTGTATTTTTTATTAGTTTACACAGTCGGCATGACTCGTAACCAATAAAATGCGATGAAATGAAGTACGAGACGTCTCGCTTTCATTTGTTAAATATGAAGGAATGACTTTTTGACATTTCGTACATGAACGTTATAGCACGATTGCTGTGCAAAACAACGTGATTGAACACATCTGCACTGCACGTGTGTTGAGTTGTGTTGTGTTGCAGCCCACGAATAAACATCTGGAACAGTCATAAAATATTACAGGAGAGTGCCTCTGAGCTCTGTGATCAATTACGGAAGTCGAACTAAAAGAGCAATAAGAGCCAACCTTATTAACTTGCTAAAATTAAATCAAATAAAACCACAAGGTCATTACATGACACTGAGCTGGTCCTTAGCCCAGGCCGTGTGCGCGGGATCTAAAAAGGGAGGACCAGATGGTTCTGCTAATTCTCCTTCGTTCTGCATCTCACGGCACGGGAGCGCGCACGGCTCATCCATCACACTATAAGCCGATAAATCTCCAAGACAACGAACGGCTATTTCTGCTTCCCCTTAACTGCGGATGTTTAAATCCAGACGGTCAGACGTGTCCGGCGATACACAGAGCGCCCAAGACGTTATTTCAAGCTTTTTTCACGCATTACGGAGTAATAAACTAAGCAGTGTGCGTGCGCCACTGCTGGGGAGCCGCGGGTTGCCCGTGGCAACGAGGCGGGGGCGGCTGCAAGTGTGCGAGTGGAAACTCATCTGGTAGCAATAAAAAGCCTCAGTGACTCACGGCTTTACACACACACACACACACGAGCAAGAACTAATGATAGTGCTATTTCGGAAACAGTCACCCATTTGGTTGAAAGTCTCTCCACACACACACACACACACACACACACACACACAATAACAAACACCTCAGTTCAGTGTAGGCTATAAATACAGTCATGTCAGTGAGGTTAATAAAGCGCATACTAATAAAATAATGAGAATAATTCATTTGTTGACTTTTGGGAAAATCAGTGCATAAACATCATGTGTTATAAACAGCATTATATAACCTGATATATAAGACTTCGTATTAGTGTATGGTTTTGGATATATTATTATTATTATTATTATTATTATTATTATTATAATTAGTAATGAATCTCCAATTCATTCTTAATCCAGAAAGAACCAAACAATAATAATAATAATAATAATAATAATAATAATAATAGATAGATAGATAGGCCTACTGAATGCACTTCTTTATGATAATCGTGGTGTAGAGGTGTTTATACTATACACATACATATATACTATTTTAGGTTTATGAACGCAGCACATCTACATTAAGCGTAATAACCTCTGCTGAGTAATAAACATGCACCTTGGAGTATCACTTAATGTCAGGGATTTGAACCGGATATCCACACATACGCATGCGCTCGAGATATATATATATTATATATATATATATAACCCTTATAGACACGTAGGTGTGTACTCTCCATGGGAAATTAAGAGCTTATCCTTGTCCCAGCTTGCAAGATGGCGTCTCGTGCGTCTCCGTGCGTCTTAACGCACGCGTAAGGGCTGCGTCCCGAACCGCACCGCACCGACTACTGGTGTACTAGTGTAATATAGGACAGCTGGTTGGATACAGGCCAAGGGTGAGAAGAGAGTGGCTTATGATTTGGTGCGCACCTGCTCGACCCTTTTCACACCATAGTGTCAGTTTCCCTTTAATAATGAATGAAATAATAATAATGGTCAGACGTCAAGACGCAGTCAGTGAGTGTCATTACTGATAGTCAAATTATCATAGACAAAACCACACACACACACACACACACACACACACACACAAATGATGTTTCAGAGCTCGAGCTGATGCATAAACACCGTTTGATCACCACGCCTTAGTTATTAACGCTTAATGAATGAGGTTATATGATGTCATAACATTTTGTGCATGGTGGTATAATAAGGCAATGGCGCTCAGTACAGACACTGACCAGGCTCGTGGTCGCCCGGGTTGTCGCTCATCTCCAGCACGAGCAGCTCGCGGCCCTCGAAGCTTTCTCCCACGGTGTAGATGCGCGCGATGGACGGACACTGCAGCCACACGGACACCAGAGCTTTGCGCATCTCCTCGTAGCGGTGATACTCGAACGAGATGTCTCCGCCGTCCATCACCACCGGCGACGCAGCCGCGCGCGCGCCCGGCACCGAAAGCACCGTCACCATCAGCAGCGCGAGCGCCGCCGCGGACAAGCCCGCTGCCTTCATCACTGCTCGTTTGCACCGCGTCTAAAATCCGCGTCTCTTTACGCCGCGTCAAAGCCTTCCTTCTCCGCAAGTCCGCCTCTCGTGATCTCTCCAGATCCCTCCTCTACCTCTCAATATCTCTCTCCCTCTCTCTCCCTCCCTCACTGGTGCGTCGTGTCCCGTATGAAACCGCAAAGCTTTGACGCGATGATGATGATGATGATGATGACGCGCGTGCGCACTCCGCTGCTACCTGTTTAATGGGAACTGGTGCAATTACCCCCCAAAAAAAAGAAAGAGAAAAGAAAAAGGTGCTCGTACACACACGCGCCAGCAGGGGGCGCGCCTTCCTCATCGGTGTGGAGAAAAAATAATAATAAACTTCGTAGATTACAGGACATTTTAAAAAATAAAATAATTTTGACATGTTCAGCATTTTATACTCAGTGTAATATAATATATAAAATGAAATAAGTTTTGAAACATTCAAGAAAGTGTATTGTCTAAAAAAAAGAAAAACAAAAAGAAAAAGCACTGCACGATAAAATAGGCTATGAAAACGAAGAAACATTAAGATTTAAATGTTCTGCTCACACAGTTTTAGGATTAACTACAGTATATTTACAATATATTTATTTTTTTTCCCTTGAGAGCATATTGATCAGGTAATTCAAGTCAAATTAAATTTATTTGCATAGCACGTTTAACAAGGGACACTGTCACCAAGCAACTTTACAGAAAAACACTACCATTCAAAAGTTTAGAGACACTCGTCCTTTATTTTTATTATTTTTATACATTTATACATTTTAGAATAATAATAAAGTCATCAAAACTGTGGAGTAACACAAATGGAACTATGGGAATTATTCCAAAAGAAATCAAAAATAATTTAGTATTTTAGCATCTTCAAAGTAGACACGCTTTTTGCCTAGAATTCCCAGTAATGTATGATTTTTAAACAGTATTAAAGGAGTTCCCTCAGACACTAGGGTGCTATCGGCTGCTTTTCGGAATATCTCTCTCCCCGAGTCGTCCGTTTAAAAAATAGATATTTTTTGGTAAATAAAATGTTAGTTTTCAAATGAAAGAAATGAATACGTCGGCACGATTATATTTTTGTCTACAACACCGATTTCACACATTTAAATCACACACCTTCAGATCAAAAGGCTTTTAAGATCATGGGAGACATTTCAGTCGGGTGTCCACAAACTTTCGACCGCTAGCGTATATACATTTGAAATATATTTAATTTATCCCTAGTGAGCAAGCCAGAGACCACGATGGCGAGGGAAAAACTCCCCGAGAGGACATGAGGAAGAAACCTTCAGAGGAACCAGACTCAAAAAGGAACTTCAGGACAGAAAGTGATCCCATGAAACTTTTGTTCACCTCAAAGAAAGCCTTATACACCCTAGGGTAATTGGACAAAACTCTCAAAAGCACATTTTATACGTCCTAAGTCATAAAAACAAAACATACACAATGCCGTCTCTGATTTGTATACGGAAATAAAAACCCCAGACACTGAAAAGTATACGTATTGTTTACAAAGACTTTCTTTATTTACCTCCTGTTCTTTATTTTGGACTTTCAATGCAACCTCACAAAAATGAAATGTATTGACCGTTTCCGGATTTTTCAGCGTGGGGAAAAACGGTGGCATGGAGTCCAACCATGTTGTTTAGACGTTCACATACAGTCGAAACGTTCTTCATGACGACTGCACTATAAACGTTGTAAAATAAAACCTGCTCAACAAAATATATATACACATTATGAACCAATGAATAAAATAAATACATGATCATTACGGCATTCTTCTCGCTTCTGAAATGTTAAAATAATCGTAGCTGAAGAGGCTAGAGTGTGAAACTGGACGGCTGAAGATGGGAAAATGGCCAGGCGATGTTTATACCATCTTTAAATGTGCTCTGATGAGCTAGCTGCCTCGAATGTTACAGTGAAGAAGAAGAAGAAGAAGAACAACAACATAAAAGCAAGGTTTCTTTACAGTTTATTTGGTCTTTCGTTAAGGCACATGATAATTAATATAGGCTACCGTCTTAGATATAGATCGAAATAGTATATAATATAATTATAGTGTGTAATACTATATGGATCATATAATTTTTTTAAACGATCCTCTGTTCTCACAGCAAACTCAGAAAAGACCTTCACAATAACAACAACAAAAAAAATCATCAGGAAAAAACAAAACTTTTGATCCAAAGTGCTTTCAGGGATGATGTCATCGTTATTTTCCAGTGGCAAATGTTTGCATCACTGAATAAACAGCAAGCTATTTTGTACATGAGAGGTATAAACACAGAACACATACCATTTAATGTGTGTGTGGGTGTGTGCGTGTGTTTTTCCTTCGTTACAGACAGACTAACATCTAACGCTTGTCTTCAAACCAAAATAGAAATATCAATGCACGAATTACAAGATATGTGCACGATTGTCTGTGAAAGAATTTGTTTTTAAGTCAAGTATGAACAGGGGTTTTCCCTCTGTAATTTAAAGGCACACTACGGTGAAATGGGTGTAAGTTGCTGGTGTGGATGCGCTGACATCTGTTCAGTCCAGTGTGAAACACATTAGTGCGAAGTGTGTGTGTGTGTGTGTTACTTGTTTTTCTTCAGGCTCTGTTTCTGCATGTAGCTGTTGTACTGGTCGTCGGTGTTAAACAGTCTGTCCCACCAGGTGAAGGTGGAGCCGTAATTACCCACGAAGTTCATGTGGTGAAAGTCGTGGAAGCGTGTGCCGGCGTAGAAGGGGATCAAGTGCAGCGGGTTCAGAGGGATATCGTATCCACTAGAGAGAAAATATATTTTTTTTAAATATAGAAAAACACGTACGTTAGGTAAGGGATTAAAACACGACAGGATGTGATGTTCTATAACAGGAAATCATTAGAGGTCGACCGATTGATGATTGATTATTAACCGGCGAAAATCCACACAGAGAGTTTTTCCCGGTTGCGCCTGAGAAGCGTCCTTGGTCATTATTATACGGTACGAGAGCGGCCTCTAGAGGCGAAATAAAAACCATCACTGACTCATTTTGTTGTGTTATTTGAAGTGTTTTTTTTTAATAAATTTTTTAGATTTTTATTTGTTATTTGGATGTATATCTTTCATTTTTCTGCAATATTTATTAATAGTTCATGTATAATAATACTTGTATATTTATTTCATTTGATAAAAGTACAGTACATTTCCACAGTACAGTCAGTACTGTTTATTTTCGTAATACAGTTCAGCAATATTTTTCTTTGAGTGTTACGTTTTCATTCAGTGTCAAGTTTTTTTTTAAAGACTATTAGGTGATTAATCAATTATCGGCAAGTAGCCGATCAATCGACTTAGTTATCGGTATCGGTAAAAAATCCACTATCGGACCACCTCTAAAAATGATAAACAACGGGACTGAGCGATCATCACAACCCACGTGGAAGTACAGTACACGCTAAGCGTAATCATGAGATCGTTTCTGACTTTTCTTCTTAAGAATATAATCAACACGTCGGACGTAAACGTTGATATTCCTGAGGGGTGTGCGCTGTGTCTACAATCGCTACACCTTTACAAGGTCCGTAGTAAACAGATAAGAGATGCATGTTAGCTACTTCAATAATCACCTCAGTCGTTAGCTAGTTTATACTCCTGTTGCCTAGCAACGGGGTTCTGACTTGAGTGGGGAGCATTTTGTCCAGGTCTTTTCTATGGTAAGAGCTCTAGTTCAATTTGAATGCACCAGTAATAATAATAATTAAAAAAAAGTGATAAACCCTAAGAGTTAGTGTGAAATATAATTGTGTGTGTGTGTGTGTGTGTGTGTGTGTGTGTGTGTGTACCTGTGCACATCGATGGTCTCCAGCAGACGGATGGTGACCCACGCCCATAAGAGTGCCACGTGATTACAGAACACCATGATGCCGATGAAGAAGCCGGCGCCCAGGATCAGTGTCTCCAACGGGTGAGCATATTCTGCCTGCATCCCAAACGGAGCCTAACACACACACACACACACTCAGAAGAGTCAGCTCATGGGAATGAAGTATATCATGTGTGTGCTGAGATTTAGTGTATTTTTTTTGTTGTTGTTTACTGCGTTACCGATCAAATCTACTCTAGATTACTCGGCGAGATAGTTAGCTGATACTAACTATGACTAGTAAGACTTCTGTGGGGTGAGAAAAAAAAAATAGCATGAGAACAGAATTCCACATAGTGAGCTTCTGCTCAGCTTTTCATGTTCTTTCACACTCACTGTGAAATCATGGTGAACTTTGTGGATGTATTTGTAGATTCGGCGGTGATGGAGCGCTCGGTGCAGGAAATAGTGCCACGTGTCCTCGATCACCGAACAGCCGAAACACTGAGCTAACAGATACGGCCTGAGGGAGAAGCAGACACAATGGGTGTTCCTGAAAACCTAAAAAGCACGTTTAGTACCTCCCATTTGTCCCAAATGTTCATATAACCAAAGACCTAACCTTTTCGAAATTCTGCTACAGATACACATTTCTCAGTTTGCGTCTCTCAAGAAAAAATTAAAAACCCCAGATGCTAAAACTGTCGAAACAGCAGATAACATCAACACTAAAGAAGAAGAATTACTCCTGGTTTACTACGACAAGCACGGTGTTTAACACGTCTTCGTACCAGCGGGGCATGGATTCCCAGTCGTACGGGATGTTAAAGTACTCCGTGAAGTAGTACGTGCCGCAGATGAGAGGCAGCTGGATGCAGAAGTGATTGAACAGCAGCATCTTGACGCACCGCCACTGTTTCTCCCACGTCTCTGGTTTATCCTAAAACACACACACAGAAATATTTCTATTTCCATGAGATTAAGAGTGGGCGAGTAAATAAGACACGGCTGAGAATACGACGCACCGGTTTAAAAGACAGCGGCTGAATTGAATCGAGACAACAATCAAATGCATTACCGTCAGAAAATAATTGTGGAAACTGACGTGCAAACAAGTCTGATACGCAAAACAGTCCTTCTCTACGTCATTCGCGAATTAACAGCAGGCCTCGGACAGGTCCGGGACAACGCCGGTGACTGTACTGTCTCGTAGCGGATTCAGCCTTAATAATCATAACGGAATCGTATCACGTGGAAACCCGAGGTTTACTCATGAAAATGCTTCGTGCTATTACACTTTTGCTCATCACATTTAAATAGCGAGCTAGACACGGTGCGGAATCTTGAATATTAAATACCGACTTAATCGAATATTTACTTTCTTTCAAAAAAAAGATCTCAGACGTTTGGACCGCACTATATATATGTATATACTGTATATACTACGTATAGGCTCGCTGTAGATATACACCATAACCCAAACACACAGAATAACAGAAGATGTGACTGCTCTTGCGCAATAATGTACTGTATACGATTTAAATCAACCGTAATCCAGAGCGAGTCCATAGCATGTCGTGTGACATTTCTGCAGGTGATGTGAACGTATTTACACGTTAACGTCGATATTTCTGGCACTTATATTCGCTGGAAACGGTCCGATCAACAGTGGGATGTAGACGACACGTACATGTCATGACAGACACAAACAACTACAGACAAATCAGAACGGCAGAAATCCCAAGACGGTTGTATTTCGATTATTAGAACGGTATTAATAAGCAATAACCATATTAATACGAATTACACGAGATAGGAAAGGCTTTATGCGTGACCAAAACGTTTGACACAAGTTACCATGACGGATGCCAGTCATGCCTAAGCTAAGCGTGGTTACAGATAAACTAAGGCGGCGATGATGGTACTCACTCGCGAATCCAATCTTACTGAACATCGCATGCTAAAGTAGCTAAAGAGATTCAAAGTGTACGTAAATCCTAGATGACAACTGGGAAAGTTGTCTCCTCTGACACGTCTGGTCCAGTGACACGTCTAATATATATATATATATATATATATAAATATTTATTTTTTTCTATCGATCTATTTGTGCTTACATCTCAGAGGAAAGCGCTCTTCAGACGCTCTTGATTGGCTAGTGTCGATGTGAGTGACAGTGAAACGAGAGTGAGCGAGAGAATGCTAATTTTGTGCCAGAAAGGAATAAAGAGCCTTTACACAGTCACAGCGTATACATGGGGAAACAAGGTCAAATGGTTTATAACGTGAAACTGAATTCTAAGCGTGTCATCAACCTCAGGCTCCACCCACCTTCTGAATCTTGTACCTCTGCATGAACGGAATGAACTGAAACACGAAGCCCGGTAGACAGAACAGGAAGTAGACCAGTTCATGCACGATGAGCGAGCCCCATGTGGCGATCTGGAACTTGCTGTAGTTCTGCAGCATGTGGTTCCACGCCTGTTTCACAGGCTCCTGCAGCGGGTTTTGAGGCAGCAGCGAGTCCACAAGCTCTACAGCCAGGTACGCCGAGGACAAGATGTCGGCCGTGCCGTTGGTCTCCATGCCTGCGCGTCAACAGATGAAGCAACCTTCACAAAAACAGAAAAAAACAAAACACAACAACCAACAAAAAATTATTTTAGTAACCGTGTATTTATTGTTCTGTTTCTATTAGCTTCGAGACGGGGGTGGGCGGGGTCTGGTGTAGGAACCACTGTTACATTATAGCTTCGACAATGGAAGTGATAACAGGAACTAACGTGAACATAACAATAAACGGATAAAAATATCACGTGTTTTTCTAAGTATACGCAGGTGTAAGAGGAATAAAACATTTCAGGACTCGCCGTTATAGGAAAGTAGTCAAACTCACACCAAACCGTCCGTCGTTGATTATTTCCCCACATAATCGCGTACAATTTTGTACAGTTGCACTTCCTGAACAGTTAATAAGTATGAATGATTAGAAGATGAATATTTTACTGGTGAATAATCATTCTGTGTCGCACCCTGTTGCACATGCATAATCGGTTGCTTCTTTTTTTTTTTTTTTTTTTTTAACTAGAGAACATAACAGCACAAAGAACTTTTCATATTGATAAACTTGTATTTAAGATTTTTATTCCATGAGACCTGAACTGTCCAGGATTGCAATGTGACTTACCATTTCAAAATAAAGGCTTGAATATGAGAAATTGCTTAATACTTGCTACACTAACTCTACATTTCTTTTCTTTTCGTGTCCCAAAACAGGAAAAAAAAAAAAAAGACAGATCATAAACAAAGCAGAAAAACATGAATACAAATTACCTCAAAAAGCCTCTTAAAAGCTGCAAATACTATCATGTTTACAGGCAGCTGCAACTTCAGTATCAATTATTAAACTGTATAAACAACTGTAATGATAAAAAATGATTTTATAACACACTTTAAAAGCTTGTATTCTTGTAGTTTAGAAGACATTTCCGAAGCGAAGGCGTCATTCTGTCGGTCACTTACCTTCCACACGCGCTCTGCTCTACCTGTGTACGACTCCAAGGCCCGTTTAATGTACGATAGTTTTAGCGTCTGTGATTGGCTGAAACAAGAGGCGAGTGACGTAGCTTTCGGAAGCAGGACGCTGATTGGTCGACGGTGTGGAGTGATGATAGTGAGACGGACGTAACCGTGGCGACGGCCAATGAGACGCGCGCTCGCCTTTTCCGTACGGTGGCGGTACTCGAAGTAATAAACATTACGCTTTAAATGGGAAACGCCCACTGTAGCCTTGTTATACACACAGAGTCGTTCTCAATTCATGAGCGTTTTCTGCAAAGGGCCCTGCAAACATCCGTTTTCAAACGGAACAATTACTATTTCTGACAGGAAAAAAAAGAAGAAAAGTTACCCTAAACATATTAGAGCAGTTTTAACACGAAATTGCTTGCTATTTCCGGTTAGGACAAGCACGACAACGATGCCGCCATCTTGGAGGGGGCAGATCAACTACTGTACATCTCTCGCTGCTCTTTATTACGTTGCTGTTCTTTCTTTCCTCCTTTTTTTTTTTTTTTTTTAAAAAAAAACAAAACAAATAATTGTCATTTTTTTCTTTTGTTCTCCTTTCCCCCCTGTATGTGTGCGAAACCTTTCTGCTTTTCTCCCATTCTCCTTCCCCTCATAATTCTTCAATTTATCTTCCTGTCGGTCTTATTCTTCCTTCATGCATTTTTCAGCTCATTGCAAACACAAAATCAATTATTTATAATTATTACACTGGTTTTTTTTTTGCCATACATCAGTTTAAAGAATGTAGGTATGCGTTTTGAACGATGCTAAATTGGAGGCTATAAGCGTCCCTTAAGTCCCCAGCGTAGCTACGAGTGCCATGTATTAAACTGAGATTTGTCCTGTGAACACAAACACACACAAATAGATTTAAATACAAGAAGCATGTTTATTATTCATGATATAAAACACGTTATGAAATGGTTTGAGCGCGCTGCATTCCTCTTGACCGACACCTAGTTTTAATATTGAGAACAATAATTAATAATAGTTAAAGAGAAACACTAGAGAGAGTACAGAACTGAGATTAGAAAAGGTACAGAAGATAAAAGGAAAGGAAAGAAAGAACATTTGGTCAGTGTTCAGCAGTTGGCAGAGCGACGCAGTGTCCCATTCTTCACTGAACAGATGACAGCAGTAGTTTAAAAACAGTACACGCACGCACACACGCACACGCACACACACACACACACACACACACACACACACACACACGAAAACCTAGATCCATGCAGAAGCACTTCCACAGCCGAGCAGCCAGCAGCAGTCCGAAACGACATACATGCTCAGACACACGCAGCAGCAGAGCAGCGCATCACGGATACATCCAGAACCGATATTCACACCCAGCTGGATCACGGTTAAAAGACACGGTGCATAAGAAATGAAATGTTGAGCGTTAAGACTTTTCAAAAACTTGGGTTTGGCAAAAGAAACTCGAGAAACGCAAGTGCAAGTCCTCCTATTAAATGTTCACCCCATGCAGCTTCTGCTCGTAGATTAGCAGCTCTCATTCCTGCCATGAAATCAAACGACAGCAATCGTCCGTTAGTCCGTTATCCTTCTTCATAAAATCATCTCGTCAGTCCCAGTGACTTTCAGAGATTCAGAGTGAGAAAGTGCTGGTCCATTGGTTTTGTTTTTTGTTTTTTTTTTTAAATCGAGTCCCGTTCCGAGTCGGATTCGTCCACGATGGATTTTCGAAGGGGTTCCTTCAGGTCAGTAGACTCGCTCCTAAACTCCGCGGACAGACGCTGGAACGTTTACGCTAGTGTTTTCAGAGGCATCCTTTCGGTCGCGTTAGAGTTTGAACCATCACGCTTGGTTAGTACTTTGCTGTAAAAGTGCAAAAAAAATCTTCGTCATACTGTAACTACTCTCAAATAAAAGGAAAAAGAGAGAGAAGAGAGAGAGAGAGAGAGAAATGTATAGAAATATAGAGATAGAACAACTGAGAGAGACAGAGAGAGAGAGCACGATCGAGAGATAAAGAGAAAGAGTGAGAGAGAGAGATAAAGTGAGCGAGGGAGACAGATAGATAGAGAGATAGATAGATAGATAGAGAGATGTATAGAGAGACAGGAAGAAAAAAATAGAGACACAGAGAGAGAGAGAGAGACAGAGAGAGCAGTGTTTGTCCAGGCCTTCTGAATCAGGAAGCAGCTCTAGGAGGAAGCTTCAGCCTCGTCTTCAGTGTGAGCCACTCCTCAGCATCACATCAGCTTATTTTCAGCTTACACTTCAACAGAGTTTCAACTCTTCAGTTGTTCAAAGAGGTTTATCAATGATCGTCACACCTGCACACACACCATTTTTTACATTATCGTTTGATACACTGTAATTAAACTATAGGTTTTAAAGCAGCCACTAGATGGTGCTGTTGCTTACTAATCATCACACGTTTATTCATAAATTATCCTGTACTAAGGATTAGAAGTATGTCTATGCTATCATTTGACCTGTGCTCATTAGCAAATTATTCAAAGTTGCTATTGTTTTTTTTTTGTTGTTTTTTTTTTTTTTTGGGGGGGGGGGGGGGGGTCGATTTATGCTATATGCTTTCCAAAGGGTTATCAAAAAAATGGATTTTTTTTTTTTTTTTAACCACTACTACGTTTCAACCTCTATTATGTTACTCATGCTTATATTCTGAAGATGTGGCAACAAAACGACAAAAAACAGTTTCCGTTCAGGTTTTCTGATGTGTACAGTCTTGATTCACGTCACACCGAGCTGTTGGTCTGAGTGCCTGACCTGCGTAGCTGCGCCCGGTGCTCATGCAGCTTGGCAATATGGTCCATTTATCCGTGCTGGGATTATAAAACTCCACCGACGCCAGGTTACAGGAGCCGTCGTCACCCCCGATCACATACAGCAGACTGCCGACTGCGCACACTCCTACAGAGAGACGCGTGACCGTCAGCTAAGCACATCACGTCATTGGTGTTCTCCACCAGTGGCGCATTAGTGGAGTAACTGAGCCAAATGTCCAGTTTACCTGCGTTCCGGCGACACATGTTCATATCGGCCACTTGCTTCCAGGTGCTGGAGACGGGGTCGTACACCTCACAGCTCTTCCTGACTAACGGGCCGTCGTGCCCGCCCACCGCATACAGCAGACCTTTTAGCACACCCACCCCTGTCACAGCAAAAATGCACAAGAGTATAAACTACAATCTGTGAAGTAAACAATCGTGAATCAATGTTTAAGAGATGTGTGTGTGTGTGTAACCTGCTCCGCTGCGCCGCGTGCCCATCTCTGCTATGTATGACCACTCGTTGGTGTTCGGGTTATACGCCTCCACAGTGCTCAAACACTGACGTGTTGCTCCATCATACCCGCCAACTGCATACAGTATACCTGTTCACATACATACACATCATGGATAAAAACATATAGACACACATCCTTTATCCTATTGGACTGTTTGTAGCAATCGAGCGATATTGATTTTTTACAACTGATACCGATTATTTGTTTATGTGCCCGATAATTGATACGCAAAACCGATATCTATTAATTGTTTTACTTCTGTTTTTGACACAACGATAACACCACCACTGAACTGAACAAACCGTTTTATTGAGAACAAATTTGTCAATTTCACTTCCTCCTTGCATATTAAAAAAGCCTTTTATTTATACACCAATAAATATAGAAGTCTGAAAGACAGCAAAATAAAAAAATAAATAAAGTGTTACTGTTACGTGACTCCCGTGAGTCGGTCTCATGAATATTTCTTAGCGCCGAGATGCTTAAACTACATATCAAGCGTTTATGCAACACATTTCATTTGTGCATTAATTATAATTATGTTAAAGAAAGCACAATTCTCGAAATGCCCACGAGATGGCGCCATTTATTGGTGGAGCCGATATTACAAAACCGATATCCAATTACGGGAAAGCGCTTAAATATCGGGGGGAAATATCGGTAAAACCGATTATTGGTCGATCTCAGATTGTTTGCATATAGAATATACAGCGCAGGGGCTTCTGCTTGGCTCCGCTCACCTCCGACCACGCCCACCCCCACGCTGCTGCGCCGGGTGTTCATGGGAGCTATGTGGAACCATTCGTTGGTCTTCGAGTTGTACGCCTCAACAGTAGCAAGACCTGCATGACAATCATACCCAATTTCAGTCGTTCAAATCAGAAGTCGTCAATCACAGCTCATTTCTTAATATTTTCGCTCAATAGCTTCGTCTGAAATGGGATATGTAATGCACGCAATTTATTTGAGTTGATTTCTTATCTATATACAAAAAACACACACTTATCTTTACTTTAAAGATGATAACGTTGGCATTGGGGTTTTCTATCTTGGTCTTTACCTGTGCTGCCGTCGAAACCACCCACGGCATAAAGAAGTCCGTTGAGAACGGCGGCACCGAGTGTGGACCTCCGGTCCTGCATACTGCTCACACAGCACCACTCGTCTTTCACAGGGTCGTACGCGTCCACCGTCCTCACGCGCAGAGAGCCGTTAAAGCCTCCGACGGCGTACACCATGCCACCCATGTACACTACGCCTATACACGCACACAAACACATGTAAGAGTTGTGGAGGAAACCAAGTGGTGTGAAAATCGAGAAATCCACAGAGAATCAGAGATTTAAAAAAAATTATCTGGAGCATTTTGTAGTTGTTAAGTACCAGTTAATAATGAGCCAGTATTACTAATACTTCTCCATGCACCTTTAGAGCTATATTTATATCCATTTATAAAATACCCAATGAAGGAAAGGCTGCGAGGGATCTGTACCTGCTCGACATCGTCTGGATGGCAGCTCTGCCACTTGGAACCATCTCTCCTCTTCAAAGTCATAACATTCCACACTGCGGATAGCTTTTGGTGCTTGGCCCCCAACCACCACCATCACCTACAAAACACACACATTGACACACTGCATTGTAAAAAGTTTAAGGACCTAAACACAAACATAACTCAGAACACACAAAAAGTATGTGGTCAGTTTGTATTTCTTGTTTGTTTGGGTTTTTCCCCCAAGTTTATGATTTAGCCGAGTGAGTGTCTTGAGGAGAAAACATCTGTGATGATAATATGGGCCAACTGCATATTAGCATTTTATTGTCCCCACCATATGTAATCCACAACATAATCATCATAATAATAATAATAATAATAATAATAATAATACAAAAGATATGTGAGGCTTGCTAGCTAACTAGCAAGCTTTCCCCCTGCCTGCATTGCTAATTGGCTCCAGAGAAAGAAAAGAAAAAGGAAAAAAAAACACAACAACTGTATTTCGAAACTTATTTGCAGTGAAGACACTCAGTCTAGAAATCAATCAGATTTTTCCTGCTGTGTGAAAAAAAAAGACTGCTGTTCAGCTGAAGCATGTGGTAGAGCAGAAAACAGGAGCACTGCTCTAGGTCACAGTCAAAAAATAGGTTTTAAAAGTCCCCCGTGTCCTTCAGTATGCGAGTCAGCGTCTTTTACTACCACTTATTTATTTCGTTGCTTTTTGGTTGGGATACCTCACAAAGATACACAAAGGTGCATTTATGCGCATGTAAGGAAAAAAAGCAAGGATACGTTAACAGCACAACAAAATCAAGACGCAACACAACACAATTCAAAAAGTAAACATAAGTTAACAGCACAAAGGAATCAAGCCGCAAAGCAAAAGAAGCTGCAACACGACGGAAATGCTCCCGACCACTAGGGGGTAGTGTCGGCATGGAAAAGCAATGTTTCTGTTGTTATTGCACAACTTTTCATTAGATCTCAGGACATGACAAGCGATTCTCTGTGTACGTTAATGTATGTAATTGGTTTTAAGTCAACTAAATACTTTTAGTGAATTCCTGATATCGCGGCTGAACTGCTGAAACGAGCAGAACAAACACATGCGGATAATTGCCCAATCCCGTGCACCCTAGCGGTCGGGAGCATTTGCTGTGTTGCGTCTCGATTGCGTGGTGGTTAAATTCGCGTTTGCTTTGTAAAGTTCGTTGTGCTGTGGGCCTTTTTTTTTTTTTTTTTTTTTTTTTTAAAACAGCGGTCCTTTTAATAAACACTGAGCATGGGTAATAAACACACACCGACACACCTTCGGGTAGCTGACTGGCGTGCGCACTCTGGTGCGGACGGTCTTCATCATGGAGCGCTGCTCGGCCGGCAACAGGTGGTACTTCATGGCCTCGATCAGGTAGTCCTTACAAGCGCTGCTGTTCTTCACCAGAGTTTCCTCCTCCACCCTCTGCACAATCGCACGCATTCTTACACCATCCGTCATGTTTCAATGCAAGTATACCGACACGTTTTATCCAGATTAATCTGGCGCAGCATTTCTGTCAGCTATAAGAATATAATTGCTTTTACGTTCTCTTACGATTACATTTTGTTAAGTGTTGTGGCACACATATATACACATATATAATTAATTTAACAAAGCGATAATGTCATTTAGGATGTCATATTAATATAAAAGGGAATTTTATTCTGTATTTACTGAATTGGGACGCAACCATAGTTATCCATGCGTTTTAATCCGTGCGTCACACACAGACCTGTACGAGGTACTCTCTGGAGAGGAGAGGCAGGCGTACATGCTCCATCAGATGAGACATATGCTCCTGTCGCACGTCCTTATCGTGCTTGACCCACGCGATAACCGCCTCGAACACCTACACACAGACACACAGACACACACACACACACACATCAGCCTGTTTAGCACAACACAGCGCACTTGCATCCAAACCGTTTCAATTTCAAGTCACTTTAACAGCCCTTCCGTGCTGCCTCTTGTTGCTAAGACAACCAGGACAACCCTGGACAATACTACGGCAGGATGCTTGTTGCCATAGCAACGATGCTGGTTGTTTTGTATAACTGTGTAGTAATAAGTTCATAGTACACGTTATGGCTGATTTCTTCTTAGTTCCTCGGTGCACGTGTGTGTGTATGGGTACCTTTTCTTCAGAAGGTATGGTGAGTTTGTCGCTGGCGATGAGACTGCAAACCTGCTCCATGCCCAGGTTGAGGAACTCCTCGCACTGCATCACCTCCGAGAAGTGCTGCTCTGTGTGTGTATGAACGAGAGGAAAAGAAAAGAAAAGAAAAAAAAAAACACATACAAAACACTATAACAAACCGATTGGAATACGATGCACCTTTTCACGCCATAGCAACGTACGGCGCTGTAACAGCAACGTTAGCGTTTCTAAAGTAACAGCTAATTCACACACACTTGTAAGGTGGACGTGCCACGTGATATATGACCAATGAGAAATGGGTTTAAATAAAAAACTAACAAAAAACATATAACCATTGGTATGTGATTTTATATTTTTTTATTTTTGAAGGAGGCGGAAGGAGTCTCCAGTTTTAGCGCCATGTAACAGGAAGATTCCTGACACGGGGAAAGTTTTCAGAACAGACGACATTTCTGTTTTCTCTGGAGCATGATGAGCTGCGTTTTTTTTTTTTTGTTTTACCTGACAGCTTAACAGGAAGTAACTTTTCGCTAATGTTCCACAACATTAAATGTAACTATAACTATAACTATACAGTCTATTAATACTATATTAATCTGTAACTATACAGATTAAAATAATAATAATAATAATAATAATAATAATACAAGATGTTCTTTGACAAATCAAGAACTGCTGACAAATTCCTGTGAGATAAGATTAACCCGGAATAATAATCGTTTGGGAAATAATCGACCTTGGTAGTGACTTCGCTTTACGTCAGGCCACATCACACCAACATGTTGTGGATTATTTTCCCATAACGGCATGCTTGAAGTGTTTTATTCTGTACCTAACGGACACCAAACCCTAAAGGCGTGTACACTTCTGCATGCGCACCCGCGGACGCACACGCCTACCTGCGTACGAGTTGGCCAGGTTGAGGAGGTCGGAGCAAGTGTGCAGGTCGGCGAAGGCCCGGATTCCGAGGCAGTTCGTGGGGTGGAGCTGAGTGGAGAGAAACTCGCAACACGCTCTCTTCACCTCCTGCAGCTGGAGAAGACCTGCGGCTGGCAGCAGCACCTGCACACACGTACGTACACGCGACGGGGACTCGTTCACTTATTTATTCTTCCGTTCATCTACTATAACCACCGTGTGGTGCCCGACACCTTACTAACACACTTTCATGTTATTTTGTCCTTTAATCTGTCAGTAGCTGCACGAACAGAGGTGAGCGAGCATCCAGATGGACGTTGAAGTGAAAAACAGTACAGATCTTTTGGCACCTCATATAGTGTATCAGAGCTTCATAACAACCTGAGCTTTGGGAATGTTAACTGTACGCCAGACCGTAGAGCACTGGGTGTTAGTGAGAACACACACTTGAAGTGTTATTCAACACACACACACACAGAACACTAACGCACTTACTTACATGCCACCCACTCACTCTCTCTCTCTCTCTCACAAGATTTCATTAAGGGCTCCTAATGCACCCGTGAGCGAAAAGGACAAAGTGTAGACAATTAAAGAAAAAGAAGAAGAGTAAAATGAGTAAAAGAAGAGCTCCGTACTTCCTTCTTCTGCGCATAGATCGAGACAGAAGACTGCAGCACCGTTTCACAGCCACGCCTTTATTATTGTAGGCATAAATAATTCTACTTACCGCTCTACCAAACCCGAGCACTGTACTGAACCCTTTATCTATATTTAGGGTCCTCTTTTTCCCCAAAAGAGGACAAAAACTGGTTTCACTCTGCCCACGTTTGACATTTTTTCCTACATTCTTTTGATCGTCCATGGAATAAAATAAAATAAAATATCAGATGCCACGAGTGTACCTTCTGCCATCATTTACACATTTGATTGGCCATGTAATAGAAAGTAAATGTAATAACATGAAATTAAAAATGATCTTATATGGCCTGGGGCATTGTTTTGACTCAGGACAGCGGTCATTTGCTGGTATCGTCAAGCGACTGTTTTCCGCCGTAGACAACAGCGGAGAGAGAGAAGGCTAATGGTTGCTGCAAACCTTTTATAAATCGACCAATCAGTGCGCGAGAAGGTGGTAATTACAGAGAGAGAGGATAAAGCGATGCAGACATGCGCAAACACGACGGAGTATTAGACTACAAGCACGTCATAACGAAACGAAAGCCGAACCCCGGACATTTTCTCAAATTTAGGCTTTTTTAAGGTCTGAAAAAGAGGACATGTCTGGGGAAAAAGAGGACGTACGGTCACCCGGTAGGATGAAATGAGTGAAATGGTCGGGGCATTACATTTGAGAGACCTGAGAGCGCAAAGAAAGAAGGGAAAAAGGTAGAACAGGGTAAATATGGTGGCTTGTATACATGTACAATGGTGCTTGAAAGTTTGTGAACCCTGTCTATATTTCTGCATAAATATGACCTAAAACATCAGATTTTCAAGCAAGTCCTAATAGTAGATAAAAAGAACCCAATTAAACAAATGAGACGAAGAATATTATACTTGGTCATTTATTTCTTTATTGAGGAAAATGATCCTATGTTACATATCTGTAAGTGGCAAAAGTATTTGAACCTCAAGGATTAGCAGTTTAATTTGAAGGTGAAATTAGATTCTGGTGTTTTCCATCAACGGGATGACGATCAGGTGCGAGTGAGCGCCCGGGTTTATTTAAAGAACAGGGATCTATTAAAGTCTGATCTTCACAACACATGTTTGTGGAAGTGTATCATGGCATGAACAAAGGAGAGTTCTGAGGACCTCAAAGGGGGGGGGGGGGGTTTACAAAACCATCTCTAAAGAGTTTGGACTCCACCATTCCACAGTCAGACAGATGGAGGAAATTCAAGCCCATTGTTACAATCCCCAGGAGTGGGGATTGTAACCAACAAAGATCCAACAAAGATCACTCAAACATCAAGACGTGTAATAGTCCATGAGGTCACAAAGGAACTCTGCATAACTTCTAAGCAACTAAAGGCCTCACTCACACTGGCTAATGTTAATGTTCATGTATCCACCATGAGGAGAACACCGAACAACAATGGTGCACATGGCAGGGTTACAAGGAGAAAGCAGTCTCCTCTGCAGTTTGCTAACAATCAAGTAGACAAGCCAGAAGGCTGTTGGAAAATGTTTTGTGGATAGATGAGACCGAAATATAATTTTTTGGTTTAAATGAGAAGCGATATATTTGGAGAAAGGAAAACACTGCACTCAAGCGTAAGAACCTTATCCCATCTGTGAAACGTAGTGGTGGCAGTATCATGGTTTGGGTCTGTTTTGCTGCATCTGGGCCAGGACGACTCGCCATCATTGACGAAACGATGAATTCTGAATTACACTAGCCAATTATAAATGAAAATATAAGGACAGCGGTTTGTGAACTGAATCTGAAGAGAAAGTGGGTCATGCAGCAAGACAGCGACCCTGAACACACGAGTCGTTTTACCAAAGAATGATTAAAGAAGAATAAAGAATGTTCTGGAATGGCCGAGTCAAAGTCCTGACCTTAATCCAATAGAAATGTTGTGGAAAAACCTGAAGTATTGTATAATATAAGAAAATAATATTGAATCATTTCCCTGAATAAATAAATGACCAACTATAATATTATTGTCACATTTGTTTAATCGGGTTCTCTTTATCTACTTCTAGGACTTGTGTGAAAATGATGATGTTTTAGGTCATATTTACACAGAAATGTAGAAAATTCTAAAGGGTTCACAAACTTTCAAGCACCACAGTATATACACTACCGATCAAAAGTTTTATATTGAAATTTAAGCAGTTCAAGTCCAGTGAACAACCTGAAAGGGTACAAAGGTAAGCAGTAAACTGCCAGAGGTTTAGGTTACCAAAAACTCAACAATAAATGTACGTTTCAGAGTTCGACAAAAAGGCGTCTTTCAGGAAACAAGCAACGGGTTAACAACTTACAGCTGTTCTTCAGAGACGGGAGTAAACTAAGCCTTGAAAGTTGATGCTAACAATTCCTACAGGTGTCCCAACTTTTACACAGGGTGTTACTACACCCTCTTAAGCATTATTCGGACAGTACTGTACCACAGGAAGTAGTATATTGCGGTCATAATGGCGAGAACAAGGCAATTAACCAAGGAAGACAGACAGACCATTATAACTCTTAAAAGTGTAGGTCTTTCCTTTAAAGAAATTGCAAAGAAAGCCAAGGTGGCAGTGAGGACAGTTCCCTACACTATCAAAAGGCACTTGGAAAATGGCGGAAACTGACAGGAAGTGGTCTAGCAAACCCAAAGCCACAACAGAATCAGAAGACAAGATTCTGAGAGTCAACAGCTTGCGTGATACGTGACTCACAGGACAACAGCTTCAAGCACAGCTTAACACTGGTCGACGTGAGCATGTCTCAGTTTCAACTGTGAAGAGAAGATGTCGAGGTGCAGGTTGGACAGGTCGAGCGACAGTAAGAAAGCCATTGATAAGATGGCAAAATGAGAAAGAGTGGCCTGCCTGGTCCTGAAATCTTCAGTTAATCATGCAAGGTTTTTGTACACCGTCGAGTAGGTGAAAGGATGGTTCCTCGGTGTGCGACACCGCCTGTCAAACATGGAGGAGGAAGCGTGATGGTCTGGGGCTCTTTTGCTGGATCCAGAGTCGGTGACTTGCACAGACTGAGTGGCTTCCTGAATTGAAACTGCTACCACAGTACTCTCTGGTATACGCCTAGCTGCTCAGGGGTTCATCGTACAGCGAGATAACGACCCAAAAATCATACCTCCTGGCTATGTCAGAACTACCTTAGAAGAAAAGAACAACACGGTAGGCTTCAAATCATGGCGTGACCAGCACAGTCTCTAGACTTAAACCCCATCGAGCTGGTTTGGGATGAACGGGACAGAAGGGTGAAAGCAAAGCAACCTACAAGCGCAACACATTTTGTGGGAACTTCTGCAACAGTGATGGGAAGAACTTTCCGAACTGATGGCAATTTTCTCACTCCCTGTCAATCATAGTGCCACTAGCCAATCACAGGTGTCGGTGAGTTCATGTATGCTGAAGACGGTGTTACAGTGCCCTGTGATGCAGTCCCAGTGTGACACAGACGCAGTGTGCGAGCATGTATGTATATGTTACCTGTACGTTCTCTTCGGTGACCTGTATTTCAGCAGTGTAAACATAATCGATCAGCATCCCCAGCGTCCAGCCGTCTATCTCCTTTATCCGCACCTTCTTCTGTCTGCTCTCACTCATCTCACCTACAAACACACACACACAATCGTTATCCCGACGCACACCACATACACATACCTAATAATACCATAATACATCAATACAACACACACAAAGTCAGCCTTCCAGTTTCTTACCTCGTTGTATCTATTCTGAACCATTATTATTATTATTATTATTATTATTATTATTATTATTAGATTAGTTTGAGTGCAAACCTGTAAACATGGCATGGAAATATGGGCTCCCAGCTGCCAGAACCACGCGGTGTGCTGCGATCTCCACGTCCTCTGCTACAATGGTCACGTCGCACAACACACTCTGACTGGCGGAGAAATAAAAAGAAATTAAGATTCCTTTATGATTAAAAAAAAAACAAACAAAAAAAAACTGTTCCGCTTATTACTGATATACATCGTACATATTCAACATCCAACTAGGATATTAGTGAGGTTTTAAAAAGTAAATGTTTTAAAAATCTAGCTTATTATGAGGATGATGATGATGATTATTATTATTATTAGCAGCTTTTATCATGAACAGTTTTCCTATCCTGGAATGTTTTATTCCTCTTATACCAAAGCCAGTGCTCATAAAATTTACTCAACAAACGATGACGCTTCATACTATTTATTTACTTTTTTTAATCCGTTTACGCTCGTGAAGCGAGCCGTTTTCACACACGAAACGTACCTGCGCAACTCGTTCATGATCCTGAAAGCTTTCTTCATGTGCCGAGGGTTAATAGTGACCGCGCTCTGCTTCTCACACACGTCGTCCTTCAGCTCCACTGCTTTATGATGGCAAAGCTTAGTGCATCTGGAAGAAACAATATCATATCGCAATACGTCACGACACGATACGCGATATCAATATGCACCGCAATACATCATTTCACGGAGGTGACGGATATTTTACAAAGAAGAGGATCGAAAAGAAAGTAGTTGGTACAAAATAAGTGTAGAAAAAGTGTATCGTGCTGTTCTGATACAGATACGTTCATATAATACAAAAAGATTTTTTAGCATTTCGTGACAGCAGTTTGACAACAATTACAATTTATTTATTTAAAAGAACGCCGCATCGTACACTTTCTTTCCCGTCACGTCAACAGCGCAGGAAAAACGTAGTTTAATGATGTGCTCCGTCCTGTGGCGGAAAAATTGTAACTTTACAGCTTTACACGTTACAAAGACTGACACTGGAGTCTGCAATTATGTTGGTTTTTTTTTTAAATCGTTAAAGAATGAGACTTCGCACTTTTTACCCATTTATATCTACGTTTAACGTCACTCATTTAATCACTTACATTACAGCAGCTATAAACAGTCATTTTCTAATCCGCTTTCTCGCTCTTAAAGTTAATAATCGTATCATGTCGCCGAGAAACTGGAAAGTGCCCCATTCTGAAGACTTTCCCATGGCGGAAAAACCTCCGATTGTGACGATGTGCTGACACTGGAGACTCCTTCCAAAAATGAAGTGCAATTTGCCGTCTTGTGGCTTTTAACATGAATATGTCCGCCTTACGGTTATCTATTAACTATTTATAAAGTCTTATCTATAAAGTCTTCTCCAACAGTTCTAAACTGCAAATTTTGTCAGATATACGCGTTCAAAACACACCACCGAAACGGATCAACAATTTCGACGACATCAGTCCGCACATCAGACTCTCATCAGATTTTCTGTCCAATCAAACGCTCTCTAGACTCTTTAGAGTCCTTCCCCCAACAGTATAAAAATCCACTCTGCTAACTGTCAAGTACAGCTTAGCGCGGGTGTATGAGGTGAGATAGACGCGATAGGCTTTTTTTGTTTTTAAAGGGGGAGGAGCCATTCGATGTATCCCACCCTGACTTCCTGTTTCAGTGGAAATTACAACACGTCAAATAACGCTGCGTGTTTCAAGGCACTTTAAATAAACTTCTACTGACAGAAAACATCAGTGTTTTCCCTAAGATAAACAGCAACACGTTTATTATTATTAACTGATTATATGGCGCGTCCGCCATACAAGTTGTTACCATAGAAACGGAAACGTATTACAACGGCGCATTAATATAAACCTGTGATTCGCCTTGCAGCCGGAACTACTGTCAGAGCCGTTGTTATAGAAACTTCTGACTTTGGTGTACTGGTAATATGTTTTTGTTGCTGTCGGAACAGGTTTTTAAAATAACCTGTGCTTCATTAGTTTACACATGATGTTCTGTTTAGTATTTACAAATATTATTAGAATAAAAGTTAACGAAGAACGCACAATAGTGCTAAGCTAGCATTGGGTAAAAATTAGAGACAAGCCGTTCACGATAAACAAACGCACGCGCTCGCGCACACTCTCTCACACACACACAAACACAGACAGAGAGTTAGCTAGCTAGCTAGCTAGCTAGTTCGGTGCGCTTACAGCGGATGGATCTCCATGTTGTGGTGTGTGTTCAGGCCGCGATATCTGTCAGTACGTTCTTGCACCATTCCATCTCAACGGATCTCGGCCCTGACAGAGGAAATCCGCATCACACCGCCGCCGTCACTCGTGTTTAGGACTCCAGCTCAGCTGTCGCTGCACATCCAGCTACTGTAAGCATGCGCGCGTGCACGCACACACATATATATTCACACACTCTTCAGAGCAGAGTCACTAAGGTAAGCCGAGAAAGCACAGCAGCCATGTCCCGGTGACCGGCTACTTGTTGTTTTCCCCTCGGTGAGCGACGTGAAGGAGGGGAAAAACTAGCCACCTCGAGGGCAAGACGCTGCTGCTTTAACGACAAGCGGAACAGCGGCGTGAACAGCAGCGCCACCTACCGTGGAAGACTAAGTAATAACATTAGCGCCTGTCACGCTACGCACCCAATCTCTATGTAATCATACCCGGAAGTACGGTAATTTATATGAACTATAGATCGCAGGACGAACGCAGCGCATGCGCACTGGAATTCCTCGCGCACTACGCAAGGTCTTCACGTAGTGAGTCTCTATAGGGAGTATGGCGCTGTTTGTGATTTAACCCGTATTATTTACTGTTACCTGAAGATTAATATACAAAACACAACAAATATAATTCTTATACTAACTTAATTAACCAAGTTTAAGTTTCCTAAATCATACAAAAATTATATACAACTATGTAAATGAATAAATGTATAAATAAAAAGGAAAATATAGACAATTTGTAATCCTTAGAATATCTTAATATCTTTCTAAAACGTGGGGGGGGGAGGAATGTATTCTGCAAACTACACAGCAAACCAATGCATGAGGCAAAATAAAGTTATTACAGACTTTTAATATGTATTCCATGTTATTCATAATAGAACATAGAAAACATCAATTGTTTAAACTGAGGAAATGTATCATTTTAAGGGGAAAAATAAAATAATTTTGAATTTCATGGCCACAACACAACTTAAAAATGTTGGGACGGCACAACAGAAGGATGGAAAAGTAAGTGTTAGTTAAAAGAAACAGCTGGAGGAATATTTTGCAACTAATTAGGTTAATTGGCAACAGGTCAGTAACATGATTGGGTATGAAAAGATTATCTTAGAGAGGTAGAGTCTATCAGAAGTAAACATGGGATGGAAGCAGATGTTGCTCTAAAACCTGTATATACCTTTCAGCATTGATGTTGCCTTTCCAGATGTGCTAGCTGTCCATTCCATAGGCACTAATGCACCCCATACCATCAGAGATGCAGGCTTTTGAACTGAGCACTGATTTAAAAAAAAAAAAAAAACAGATGGTCCCTCTCCTCTTTAGTTTAGAGGACACGGTGTCCATCGTTTCCAAAAAGAATTTCAAATTTGGATTCGTCTGACCACAGAACAGTTTTCCACTTTGCCTCGGTCCATTTTAAATGAGCTTTGGCCCGGAAAAGACGGAGAAGTTTCTGGATCATGTTAACATATTGCTTCTTTTTTGCATGATAGAGCTTTAACCAGCATTTGTGGATAGCATGGTGAACTGTGTTTATGAGCCCATGCAGTGATTTCCATTACAGAATCGTGCCTGTTTTTTATGCAGTGCCGCCTGAGGGCCCGAAGATCACGGGCAAGTAATATTGATTTTCATCCTTGTCCCTTCAGCACAGAGATTTCTCCAGATTCTCAGAATCTTTTGATGATATTATGTACTGTAGATGATGACCTATTCATAGTCTTCACAATTTTACGTTGAGGAACATTATTCTGAAATTGTTCCACAAATTGTAGACGCAGTTTTTTGCAGATTGATCCTCTGCCCAGCTTTACTTCTGAAAGACTCCACCTCTCTGATACTCTTTTTATACCCAGTCATGTTACAGACCTGTTCCCAATTAACCTCCAGCTGTTTCTTTTTATTAACACTTACTTTTCCAGCCTTTTGTTGCCCCTGTCAAATTCAAAACGACCTTTTTTTTTTTCCTTAAAATGGTACATTTCCTCAGTTTAAACATTTGATATGTTTTCTACGTTCTATTGTGAATAACATGGGTTTGAGATTTGCAAATCATTGCATTCTGTTTTTATTTACATTTCACACACCATCCCAACTTTTTTAGAATTGGGGTTGTAAATCAAACCATGTGGCAAAATGTGTAATGGTCTGATGAGGCCAATTCCAAAAAAAAAAGAAAAGAAAAAAGAAAAGCACATTAACAAAAGAACACCATACTCACAGTGAAGCATGGTGGTGGCAGCATCACGTTTTAGTAATAGTTTAAGGGTGTGCACACTTATGCAGCTAGGCTATTGTAAGTTTTAAGTTTGCCCCCATTATTTCTCTAAAAGGTTTCCAATTGTTTTTCACTTGATTTATATTCGTTGTAATTTCACAATGAGGGTGGGAAAAGTTCTGATATGATTTATAGTTTTATTTTTCTCTTTACAATCACAAAAACCTGCCATTTCAACAGGGGTGTGTAGACTTTATATATACACCGTATACATCAGATTGCTTTACTTTGTTCTAAGGATTAATAGAAAATGCTTGAACAGAAATGTAAATAAAATAGAAATACTATATAATTATACGGTATGAGAGGTGGGACTAAACACAGCTCATTATTTCAGCTTCAAATGAAATTTCGCTCAATGATTAAAAATAATTCAATAATAAATAAAATTAAAGTAATAAAATGAATATTGTTTGTGTAGATATAAAAAAAAAGTATGCGTATATATAAAAGTGTATTTTTAATTTATATATATATATATATATATATATATATATATATATATAGAGAGAGAGAGAGAGAGAGAGAGAGAGAGAGAGAGAGAGAGAGAGAGAGAGAGAGCGAGAGAGAGCGCGAGCGCTCTTGGTTAGCTTTTTTCTGTTATAGTACAACATTACATTGAGCCTCGTGATGGAACAGCCACTAAAAATAACCTCGTGACGAAATAAAAACTTGACAGCTGCAGCTTGACGTCTGACTGTCACAAAGCGCTGACACCGGAGACTCCTTCCATACATGTTAAACGTCTCTTCACAAAAAAAATAAACACGGTTGAGAACTATTTGAGTAAACGTAGTTTGTTACTGTGCTTGAGTACTATTTCCGAAGATTTGAACTTTTTCTCGAGTATGTTTTCAAGACTTACATTTTTCACTTCGACATACAAAGTACTCGTCAAAAATCAGACATTTCATGAGATTTGCGTGCATTTCTCTCGTCCAGCTGCTGTGTCGCTCGACAGACAAGCCAGAGACAAAACTCGAGTCGCGTCTGCGATCAGCAAGACGAGCATCCGTGGCCCTGGAAGATCTTCTCTTTCGCCGAATCTTAACGATTCATACGCGACGACTCCTTTGCTGCCCGTGTATAAAGAAAACACCAGCCTTTAAAAATTCGACAGCAACTTTAAAGAAGCTTTTAAGAACATTTAAGAAGTTAGTAAATAAAAAATAAAAAAAAATCCAGCCAACAGTGTTATTAAACATTAGCTGACCAGCAAGCCAAATACTAAGTGTGAAATAGCAGAATATTTAATTCATTAATTAATGATCCAGTTTTTGACCAATCATTCCACTGACTTGCATGGTTTATAATTTGGATCGATTTTAAAATCTGGTTTGCAGCAGCACTGACCTCTAGTGGTTAACTGTGGTTGGTGCAACTGAGAGCACAGAGCCAAAGACATGCACCACAAAAGTTTGGATTAACTTGAGTAGTAACTTATTTGGCTGGTGTTCTTGCAAGCAGCAAACTTTCTTCATGCCAATTTTACTCTGCTTAAAGGACAACAACAGACCAGAAGAGCAGTCATTGCTACAGTATTTATTTTTGGTCATTCAAGCTCATTGTAGCTGAATGTTACCTCAAACAGTATATAGCTCTCTCCGATTTTAAACAAAATATAACCGATATTTACAAATTATTTTTTTTTGTATTAAAAATACAAAATGTGATGTCTTTTTAAAAGACATAGAAATACATATGGTATGAAAAGGTTCAGGCAGGGAAATGGCAGACCCAGGAGGCATCTCATACATAATTATGACCTATGTTTATAAAAAAAAAAAAAAAAAAGAAAGAAAGAAAAGTTGGTACGTAATAACTATTTCATAAGTAGTAACAATGCAAATTTTCTTATTTTTACACTTTGCCTGTGCAACAAGATCAGAATTTGTGCCGAATGCCACTGGACTGGCGAAGAGAGGAATGAAAATGGATTCGATAATAACAAAAAAAAAAAAAAAAAAAAAAAGAACACCACCACGATTGAAACGGATTTAAAAAATGATAATTTTTTCCACAGGGAGCGCCTGTGGAAATCAGTGGGAGAGATTAAACAGAACAGACACAACAGGAATCACATAAAAAGTAATAAGGTCGAGTGAATACTGATGGCGACGCCGAGTTCTTTCTGAGGTCTAGTGACGGGCAGCTTTTTCTCACCCACACACACACTTTCTGATTCAAGTATCCTTACATGCCACACACACTCGCGCACACACACACACACACACACACACGGTGTAGGACTTGAGACAATTAAAATAACACTGTTTCCATGAAAAACATCAGCATCCGTGTAGGTTAAACTTTTGTTCAAGCGGTCCGTTTTCCTTCATTTCCTTCAAAGTGCCAAAACTTCTTTCTTGTGGTTCTCACAGTGATTTCAAACCAAGAGCAATTTATTAAAAAAAAAAAAAAAAAAAAAAAAACCCGCCACACTCCAATGTGCTGTGGTGGCTGGCGAGTCTTCGCTAGAGAATCTGCTCATTCTCACTCTGGGATTTGATTGACAGCCGTGGGAACCGGTCAGAGTACGGCGGGAGCAGAGAGCCAGAGAGTCAGTTTTGAGAAGCTTTGCGTGTTGCAGTTCTGAACGGATGAATGATGTGTGCGGATTCCTCACACCGCAGATATCTGCTCATTTTCTGCAGAACAGGATGAAACGGAAATCACCATCAACGTATAACAATTATGTGTTTACTTGTACTTTTAAAGTAAAATAAATTTACTTTAAAATGTAAAATAATCTTTAAATGCACCGTCAGACTGAATAAAACCCTCACCGTCACACGGTGGTCGCCGTGGTGGCGGACAGTGAGTATATCCATGCATGCGGGGGGGTGGGCGTGGCTGTGGGGGCGGTTCTAAGTCCAGTGACCTCTTGATGAGCCGGGACCTCTGCAGGGCCGCGTTGTAGTCCGGTGGGCGTCGGCCATGAGTCTGACTGTGGATGAGGTTATGCCCGAGCTCCTCGACCTCAGCCAACGACAGAGCGGTGTACCCGGGCGGAGTGGGTGGAGGCTCTCGGAAACGCCCCTCCCTTCGACTCATGGTGCTCTTTTGCACGTTCGGGACCTCGTCCTTTCCCCCTCGTCGCTTGATCGTGCCCGTGTCGCCTTCCGATTCGTCTGCCCAGTAGCCCAGGGGCGTGGCCGATTGGCTCCGCCCGATGCCCGGCCCCTCCGTCAGCGTCTCCCAGCTGCGGCTGTCGTAGTAGCCGATGCGCTGAGGGATGCTCTGGATGTTGTCGTGAGAGCCGCTGGAGCAGGAGGTCCAGCTGCCCCGCCCACTGTCAGCGGCGTCCAATGAGGCACGGTCACACTGGTCCTGGGTCAGCGAATAAGATCTGACCGAGACAGAAAGAAAGAACGCAAATTAATTAGATTTTTTTTTTTCAAGCACAAAAGCACAGTGCTGTCGAATTCTTAATTCTGATTGGTCATGAGGTGTTGATACATTTTCTATAGCATATATATGTACCCGAGGCTGATCTGGTCTAGCTCCGTCCGGTGAGCGTTAGGAGTCTGTGTGAACGTGCGTGTGTGAGAGGGGGCGTGTGTGTGGCTGTGGGTGTGGTCATCTGCCATGATCAAATCAGATGATGAGGAACTCAGGAGACTCAGCTGATCAGGTCCTGGGAAACAAACAAAAACATTTCTGATCTTTATTCCTCTTTCTATCAAATCCCAGAGCTTTGAATAAGGAAAGTTCAGAAATGAAAACAAACAAACAAAAAAATACAGCTCAAATGAACAGACAAAATGATAGAACACGTTTAAACAACGTGGCTAATAGTTCAGAGGGTCAGCGCGTTCGTACCCTTTCTGGACGCGTTGCCGGGGAAAGCGGGCGGGGACGAACGGAGAGAGGGAGCGTTTGATTGGTTGTCTTCCTTCTGTCTTCTCTGTCTATCCTGAGCCTCTTCTGCGTGGTGAGACGCGGGTGAATGTGCACCTACACACACACACACACACACACAGTGTGAGAACATACAGTACAAACTAAACTTTACTTTTGTATTTACTTTTGTTTGTTTACACATTTTATGCACGTAGGTATTACGTGTGTGTGTGAGAGATTACCTAATGGTGCCAATTCTTTGCCAGGTGGCTTCTTTCGAGGGATATTCTTTGGAGTGGGGCTTCTTGGCGTTGCGGGAGACGCATCAACTCGCCTTTTTTCCACAGCGGTCTTATGCACTAAGGAACACACAAACGCCGAGACAAATTCTCACACACGACGTATTTAATGTATGCACGTATAAAGCTGAAATTTACACACTTCCTAAAAGAGAAGTAAATGTGAGAAAGTTCATTTCAGCACTTAATCTAATGTTGGAATGCTGTGTGCGCGCGTGCGTGTGTGTGTTAGGGACTCACCTGTGTTGTTGGAAGGCTCCCACTGCAGAGACAGAGCATGTAAGGCGTCCTCACTGCTCTCGTGCGTGAGCGTGTCGAGGTACTGACGCACTCGTCTGCTCATCAACTCCGTCTCGTACAGTTTCTTGGCGCTGAGGAAGGAGCTCCGTCTGCCTCTCCTCCTATGACCTACTGTCCCGTCAGACAATGAGGAGCTGCTCACCTGACTCAGAGACCTACACACACACACAGAAGACAAAACCCAATAAAAACACTACTCAGTAAAACTGAAATGACGGACATTATGAGGGAATGAAACAGAAACAAGGCTGAAACAAAAGAATAAAGTGTTCAAACATGCTCAAGTAATCTACAACCTGCTACGGCTCATGCAGAGGAGAAGGGAGAGAGGAGTTTAGGGGCGAGAAGGTGAGAGGAGAGAAGGGGAGAGGAGAGGGGAGAGGTGAGAGAAGGGAAGAGGAGAGGGGAGAGGAGAGAGAAGGGGAGAGAGAAGGGGAGAGGAGAGAGAAGGGGAGAGGGGAGAGAAGGGGAGAGGAGAGAGAAGGGGAGAGGAGAGAGAAGGGGAGAGGAGAGAGAAGGGAAGAGGAGAGGGGAGAGAAGGAGAGAGAAGGGGAGAGGAGAGAGAAGGGGAGAGAAGGGGAGAGGAGAGAGAAGGGGAGAGAAGGGGAGAGGAGAGAGAAGGGGAGAGGTGAGAGAAGGGGAGAGGAGAGAGAAGGGGAGAGGAGAGAGAAGGGGAGAGGAGAGAGAAGGGGAGAGGAGAGAGAAGGGGAGAGGAGAGGGGAGAGAAGGAGAGAGAAGGGGAGAGGAGAGAGAAGGGGAGAGAGAAGGGGAGAGGAGAGAGAAGGGGAGAGGAGAGAGAAGGGGAGAGGTGAGAGAAGGGGAGAGGTGAGAGAAGGGGAGAGGAGAGAGAAGGGGAGAGGTGAGAGAAGGAGAGAGAAGGGGAGAGGTGAGAGAAGGGGAGAGGTGAGAGAAGGGGAGAGGTGAGAGAAGGGGAGAGGAGAGGAGAGGAGAGAGAAGGGGAGAGAAGGGGAGAGAAGGGGAGAGGAGAGGGGAGAGAAGGAGAGAGAAGGGGAGAGGAGAGAGAAGGGGAGAGGTGAGAGAAGGGGAGAGGAGAGGACTACTGTGCTTTGTACCAGGTTAATATCAGTCTATGTGAGTGCAGTTAATGCCACAGCACCACCAGCAACGTTAGACATTAGGAGTCAGACAGCAAGAGAGACAGAGAAATAGGGAGAGAGAGAGAGAGAGACACACACAGAGAGAGCGCATAAAAAAAACCCAGCTGAGCCACAGTCCCACTTACCCAAGACTCCTCCATTTTTTCTTCCTAAAACACAGCCGTGAAGACACCAAAGAGGAGGACGGAGAGAAAGAGACATAAAAAGGGGGTGGGGGGAGGAGACAAGAGAGACAGACAGGTGCTTATACAGTAAAGCCCACAGAACAGAGGCCACAGACCACAGGAAGAGCCCGCTCCGGACATCAAGCACAAACACGCTGACGCAAATGTGACCAAAACAATTACAATTTTCCTTACGGGGGGCGTGTTTAAGGAATTCTTCATGTCTGAAAAACTGAGTGTACGTAGTAGAGCGCTGCACGGGGACTTCGTGTGCTTTCGCATTTTACGTTTTTAGATCTCCCCTCGATCAGCAGTAATCCAATCCTACGGATGGGCAGGACGTGGCGGCGTATACAAGTTTTTTTTTTGTTTTTTTTTTTTAGCACAGTGGAGCTTCGAAAGTCGAACCTAGTTGACATCGAGCGCTTCCTTTAACTCGGGGAGATAAATAATATAAAGATATTTATGACAGTTTGAATAGAATACATTTCATACAGCGAAGGCAAGCAATCCCCTTATCATCACCAATCTATATTTCAGCTTTTTTCCCCCCTTTCTTTTTTGTAACATACTCGCCAAGATGACTAAGAGTGTCGTCATGGTTACGCATCGGCAAAAAACCTGCTCCTGTCAGCAGTTTTTCTGTTCGTGGTTCATTTTGTTCCTGTACAGATTCCCATGCAGCTCTCTACCAGAGTGTGTGTGTGTCTTTTGCAAGCATTCTCAAGGGAACACTGTGCGCGCACCTCGTCCTGAAGAGCAGCGCTGGATCCATGGTGACGGACGCCAACCTGACCACGTGCCTGATCTCTCGAGCGATCATTCGCAGTTTCTCGAAATTGACTAGTCCGTCCACTTTAGAGTCGTTACCTGCGAAACAGAGGGACACGCTTAAAGTTCTCAAACCAGACAGACGGACACGCCCTAAATTTGCTCCTGAAGCCGTAAGGGGTTAATAATCGTACCCTCGTGGAGGAAGGTGAGGTCTTTCTTGACGATGGGGAAAAGAGGAATGATCGGCGGTTGGAGATTGTGCTTGTTCAGCAGGTTGCGGTATTTGGCCATGTTGCGCGACGGGTCGAAGACTTCCTGCAGCTCGGCCAGCAACTTTTCGTATTTAGCAGGTAGACGCTCCCACGTAGCACGCAGACGCGACACAGGGGCGAGATTCAGCCCACTGAAAGACAGAAGGAGAGAGAGAGAGCGATGGATTTAGAACGCTTTACACGCCGGATTAGCCCGATTAGCACGCGATGAATCTGGGAGTCACCTGATGATAGCGAACATGGAGTTGAAGTTTTTGCAGTCCCGACAATGAAGGGCCACTTTGATGAAGTGTTTGATTAGCTTCATCCGCTTGGCCTGGTTGGGTTCCCGCACGATCTCCGTGGAGACCCAGAAGGTCTCCTGGTTGACGAGGTCTTCGAAGTTGCGGAGGTTGCCAGGCGGCTCGCGGGGACGCAGCTTGAAGAGGTCTGCGATGTAATCGGTGGGCTCGATGCTGGCAAAGAGCACGTAGTTGCGTGCCGAGAGCTGATTGGCTATCTCCGTGGAGCTGAGAGATAACAGACAAACCTGAGATTCTCTTTGCAGTTCTTGAGCCTCGACGTCCGAGCACAGCGTCTCCGTCTCCATGTTACTCTTAAGGTAGTACCTGATGAGCGCAGTTAACGATTTAAAAAAGAAAAACAGCAAAATCAGCAATATTATTTTCATCGTTTTTATGGATTTTTAAAAAAAAAAGCATGGCTAACCAAAACTGCAATATGTTTTCCTTTAAGAAAACAAAAACCAAAACCGTAATTCCTTTAGTGATTAAGGTGAGATTAGAAGCCGAAGCGCACCTCGCGCAGAGCTGAATCCGGTCAGCCAGTTTATTGAGCTGATCTGGAAGTCTCCTCTGTTTGATGACGCCCTCCGGCGTGACGGACACCTCGCACAGCGAATAAGCTTCGGGGCCGGCGGTCAGACCGAACTCTCGTATCGCCAGATTGGCCGCCTCTCGTGCCGTCGTGTCCCTATTGATCAGCAGGTAGCGACTTTGTTGATCCGCCTTGAACACGCGTAGCACCTGATCTTGTAATTCTGAAAAGGGGGAGGGGCGAACGGAAAAACCAAAAACGAAGAAGAAGAAAAAAAAACAACCAGAACTTAACAGAACTACTAAAACAAGCAGCCTGGTTCAGCCATCATGCAATGAATAAGCGTTCACTTTGTTCTTTTGTTGTTGGTTCAGTTCGGCATTGAGGTGTAAACGATAATCCTGGGTAAATCCGATTGATTTTGCAGATTAATCGCCACAGATGGCCGATCGCTGGATCTATTGGTTATCGGCGATTCCTGCTTGCGTGCGTTGCGGGAGCGTCTGAGAAGCGTCTGCTGTCGTTATTATACGTTACGAGAGCGACCTCTAGAGGCTAAATAAAAACTGACAAATTTTGTTGTGTTATTTGAAGTGTTTTTTTAAATAATAATTTTAATTATTTTTGGATCTCTATTTTTATTTGTTATTTGGAGTGTTACTTTTTGGTTCAGTTTGGATGTACATCTTATTTAACTGAATTCTATTTTTTTTTAAGAAGTGAGGTACATTTTCACTGTACAGTCAGTACTGTTATTTTTGTAATAAAGTTCAGCTTTTTGGTGCTGCCCGACTTAGTTATCGGTAAAATCCATAATCTGTCGACCTCTGTTCAGCACAGCAAAATGTTTGTGTTGATCTGAAATTCTCTCCTGTATAGCGTATGCATCTAATAATCAACTGAAGGACTGAAGAACATTTCGGCTTCTGATTCATATTTGCAAATTATATACGGACGCTTCAACGTTAGTTAATTTTATTGTTAGTACCTACTTACACTACTCGAATTATCATATAGATTTTTGATTATTTAACTGCAAATAGTTTTTATTTTTTTCCAGACTGAAACTAATGCAACCTTTGTGGCTCATTACCAAAAAAAGATTACCAATTCTTAAGTCTAATGACCGCTAAATGCTGCGGTCGCTAATGATTAATTCGGGCCAGCCTGAAACCATGGAATGGAACAAAATGAAAGCTTACGAGTTTTACCATTGCGCTAATCACATGCACATTATCCATTGGAACAAATTTAGCTATAATCCACAAGGTTCGAATTAAAACCCAAATTACTGGAGACCAAAATTAAATAAATAAAAATTGAGATACAGGATTAAAAAGTCAGGTGGAGGGGCAGGCATGGAATGGAGTCGTATTCCTGCAGAACTGTTAGAAGAGTGTGTGTAGGCAAGCAAAACTGGAGAAAGTAGTAAAGAAACTGGAGAGGAATTTGACAAAGGAACGCAAGTCGCTATAATGGGTGTATAGAAAAGAGATCTGGACACGGATAGAGAGATTAAAAAAGATGCATTCGTAATACAGATGACCCGTAATAGTGTGTCCATCCAACGTGGACAGCTAACTAGAAAGATCAGCATGAATAAGTACAAGTACATCCCCCTATTCAAGGAACTACAGCTAGAACTACGAGAGTCGTGTGCAGTTAAATGGAAAGGAAAGCAAATCGAATCTAAGAGAGGTATCTAAAAAGGCGGCTAGAAGTGTAAAAGACGGCTGTCGGCGTCTCTAGAGAAACCCCGAGTACTCACGAGTGAATCCAGGTGCTGTGAGCGAGAAGAGGGTTGTGGAAAAGTTAGAACATGACACAGAATATATTCAGCAAGCCATTTCCAACCCACACAATATAGTTAGCACTGCAAAGAAAAGTGAGGCAGGAAGGGAACCAGCAGGAGCGGTCTTTCTGCAGCCCGCGCTGTAACCGGAAACGGATTGTCGTTTACCAGGTGGCTGCACGCTGTAGTCGATGATGCGCTGTTGGCCCTGCGCCAAGTCAGGGTTGCTAGACGACAAGCTTCCGGTGATTGTCGTGGTGGGCGGAGTCTGCTTGGTCTGCCTCAGGCCCACAATGCTGTCGTCCTGCGTCTGCCCCAATCCGAGGTCACTGTGGAAACATCAACTCCCGTCATTCCGCGCACAACTACGCATTACAACACGGTGCGACAATTCATTCGGAACGAAAAGGAGGAGTTTAAAACGCTACGCTACAAACGAAAACGCGGCCGTCTGTGTCGCGTACCTACCTGTATGGTTTTTGAGGTAGAATGCTGATCCGCGTTTTGTCCAGAATCTTCATCAGTTTGTTGCGGCCGCCCATGGTGTGCGCTTTAGCCTTCTTGCTGACCTTCTCCGGATACATGACGACCCCGGTATCGACCCCGAGATCGGGTACGGAGTAGCGGGAGCTTTTCTTTCCGTCGCCGATCTTAGGAAGGTGAGGAACTCCGTTTTTCCGTTCCTCGGCTATTCGTGCCACCAGCTCCTTAAAGACTGAGAAAGACATGTAAAAGATTTCTGTAATTGGGTTGCATGCCGAAAACAGTAAGAAGCATTTAAAAAAAAAAAAAAAAAAAAAAAAAAAAAAAAAAAAAAAAACACAACACATTTCTATATGCCTGTGTGTCTGTGAAGGTGAATAAACTCACCCAGTAGGTTGGTTTTGACACTCATGGACAGTTGTATGTTATTCTTGAGGATCTCGGTGGCTTTGGACAGGTGTACATTCTCAAACGTCTGCCCGTTCACCTCCAGTATCTAAAGAACGTCTCACAAGTTAGTCAGAAAGCATTGTAAGCATGCCGATGCTGTCTTTACCAATGTCAAAACGGGCTTACCTGGTCTCCACGCTTAAGCCCCGCCTCTTCTGCCTTACTGCCAGCTTCGACAGAGCTAATGAAGAGGTGCGTTCCTCGCTCAGCACCGCCCATCAGAGTGAAGGGGAGGGGCAGCTCCCGAGACGACCTCGCGATCGTAACTAGTCGCGACTTGGCCTTGGCGGCGCATGCGATGTTGAGCAAACGCAACTGACCACTCATTTTCTGATTCGAGAAAGAACAAAAATGAATGAGTGGGGGCGGCGATATAAAAAAAAAAAAAAATGGATGAGACTTATAGTATATAGTGTAGTAGCATCGGCTCATTCGCGTACTTCTTTTTCCAGATTGTTCTGGAACTCCTCTAGGAACTGTGTCATTCCCGGGTCTCCCTCAAAGTCACTGAAGTGATTATTAACCCAAAGTAACACGACCCGTGTCACCTGAGAGACAGAAGGCAGTGCAGAGTGTGTATACATTGTATAAAATCGGTCTCGTTACTATTCAAACGCTCTTGACGACGTAATTAAAACTCAAACGCATTCAGTCAGTGCTACCTACCTTGTCACGTAAACTGGGGTCGTTGAACCAGTCTAAAAGTCTTTGGCCCACAATAAGAGGACTGGACAGGAAGGTGCGGTAGGTCAACAGGAAGTCTTCAATGTACGTCGGGTCCACTACGGAGTGGTCCTCCACTAAATGCTGAATCAGACGCTCTGGGGTGCCCTGTGAGACGAGGGTTTTTTTTTTTTAAGAAAAAAAAGACATGTTACTCCGGTAACACGCAATACGACCCTTTCTTGGACAAATTGAAACCATCAAATCTCTCCCAACTAGAAACGACAAACTCGGAAGAGACCCGCCTTCGCGTGGATTATTTTCATATTGATAAAGCAAGAAATAAAATTTTCGGCAAAAAAATGAATAAATAAAAACATTTCGTCACCTTAACGACGATGTGTCCTTTGCGTGTTCCTGTGCGGTCGAGCTCCCGGTGTTCTTTCACCATTACGATCTCTCCCTCCTCTTCCACCCGCTGTGTGTTCAGTTCCACCTGGTTCAGGATGCAGCAGTAGTCTTGCTGCGCTATACACACAAACTACACGACCGCATCACCAAGACAGAATAAAGTGTCAATACAATTAAAAATAAATAAATAAATTAAAATTTGTATCCTTGTTAAAAATTTTTTCTAAAGAACCCCCCACATCCCACACACCTGGCAGTCGTCTACTTTGGTCCTCATGACGCCGACCATGAGCTCTTTCTCCATGGAGGGAGAGACTCCGAAACTGCCTCCCATCCCTACAGTCTCAGGCTGGCCATCCGGATACATCACCTCCACGGCTCCGTTCAGGATTACTGACCATGAGTCCAGCTAAACACATCATGCAAACACACGTATACGCAAAGCTTAGTGTTTATCCCCAAGGCTTATTTGGAACACAGTACACACACCTAACGGACATTTTCGCAGTTGAAATCATTAAATCATCATCGTCCCTTATAGAATATAATTATTATTATTATTATTAGGGGTTCAAGCACCAAAGGTCAAGTTGCAGAGACATTAAATTGGTCAGTAGACAGTACCCCCATCCTGCTACTAAGGCAACCAAGACACGCTCAATCGGCCACATGGTGGCACCAAGACACAGTTTTACATTTTAGCCCATATCTTGGAAACCGTGAATTATTAGGATTTTTTTTTTTTTCACCAATTCCTTGGCTTCTAACAAACAAACAAAGCGACAAAAACCAATTGGCTCCTCCCACATAGATTCAGAGTTTTCAAACTTTGCAAACCAGTCCTAGGATCTTCACAAAACTCAAGCCGAGATTCGTAAACAATATGGCCGCCACGTGTCATCACTTCTTCTTGGGCGTAGTTAGTTTACGCATGGATTTGCACGAAACGAAATACAAAATCCCAAGAGTCCGTTAGCCAAATTTGGGGCGTGGCTATTCATAGAATTCAAACAGCGGTTTTTCAAAATGAAAAAATTTAAAACATTATTGCAATCCAACAGAAGCGTGGTATACTGCATTGGTGTAATAATGAACTTCTAATGATACGAACCATCAGCCAGTCAGGTTTCGGCAGGGATTGCACGGGATTATGACAAAACTTGGAGTGTGTACCATCTATGGTTTCTTTAGAGCTCTGTTTAACTTAGAGCGCGACATGTGCTTGGACCCCGCAAATCGTCACTTACGGCTATGTTTATTATTGGGATCAAGAGTACGATTAGAAGTCAAGGATTTCAACTCGCAACCTTCCAGCAGAGCCCTAATTACTGAGCCGCCATTTTAGAAAGGAAACCTTTCATTTAAAATGACCCAGCACCTCCTCTCCGTGGTTCAGCACGATTGTTCCGGCACGTTCCACCACGGCAAACACCATGACGGCACAGAGCGCTCGCCTCACAGACACGCTGAGACTGGAGAACGCCGGCAGCTGCTGCACGAACTCCAGTAACTGCTCTGGAGGGAGAGAGGGCGAGAAAGAAAGACAAAGGGCAGGTGTAAATGTAAGCGGTTTCCATCCTCTTGAATGTTCACTGAGTTCAGTCAGAATTGTGACACATGCAGGAAGGAAAAAAACAGGCTTTAAGTATCTTCTTACCGATGTCATCGTCTGTACGGTCCACGGGGTCTTTCTCCAGGCAGTCTCTCACGATGTCTCGACTCATGAGGGGGTCCGCCGATCTCCCCACTTCTTCGTCGTCGTCATCCTCGTCCGAATCCACCGCCGTCTCGGGCAGTCCGCTGAGATCCACGTCGCCGCAATCGCTCTCGGTAGCCTGGCAGAGAAAGCATGTTAGAAAACAGCACGATTATGTGTTTAATAGTGCACGTAAGGATTAATACTAGTATATTAAGATTTGTATAAGGCTAGACATTTGAACTGGTTATGTTTCACAGACCACTCTGACAAGAAGTATTTGGGGTTTGCAGAATCCGCTGTCTGACGCGTTCCCTCCGGAGAGCAAGCGTACGCGTGAGAAGGAAAGGAAAAGAGAGAAGCTTATGAATGTGTACCTGGTAAATATCTGATAGGCTGCTGCTTCCTGAGTCACTGGCGATGCTGGATCGGGATTGACTGGACGACATGTGGAGGTGGAGCCCGTCGGAGAGGTGGAGCTTAGTGAAATCCGCAGGAAGCTGGAAGAGAGCCAGAATAGGTTGGTACACGGATTTTGGAGCGTGTGCACGAGAAAGAGAGAGGTGTCTCTTGCAATCTAGTCCATGATGGATCAAAGGATTAAGCTCGCTAAAGCCTCCTTTCTCTGAAAGCAGTTACATCCAACAAACGGGGGGAGGGTCTGGGGGGCGTGTCTTAATGTAGCGCGTACGTAAGCTTACAACCTCAACTGTATACGTTACCCTCTGAAAAGAAATATTAAACAGCTGACGCGAGGGCATTTCGCCTCCCGATTTTATTCTATAAAACAAATACGAAGCCATTTGTTCTCACGAGCCCAAGAGTTGCGCATTCACAGGTCGGCGTAATCGCAAACGCACCACTTTGTGTATACTTGTTTGGTGTTCGAACAGTACGAAAGGGTGTCTAAATGTACTCACAGTCCTCCTGTCTGGTTGCCCGACTCCATAGCTGTGCGAGAGCACTAACGTCCTCGTCGACAAAAGCACAGACCGGCCTGTTTAACCCTCTCTACGACATCCTGACTCGCCTCATCTACTTTCTCTTCTGCTTCATCCTGGCCTTATTTCAGCCTGCACTTCCACAACTGCTTCCTCTCTCGGCAACACCGCTCCCCCCGCCCCGCAAACTCCCGTGAAAATCTCCACAGCAACAGACCCAGAGAGAGAAAGAGTAGGAGGGGAGGAACATAGACAGCGCTGCAAAGACCACCTCCTTTTCACCCCCTCTCTCTCTCTCACACACACATACACACAGATTAGTAAGAGTGAGAATGGTAATTGTTTTCACTGAATGGGGTGGGCTTTGAGGATGATGGACACCCCTACTAAACCAGTCATCAGCGCTGACCCTGAAATGACAGGAGGGTCACTGAACAATAGTTTTGATTCAAGCTGCTCGGAAACCCCCCCCCCCCCTTCCCCCGGGTGTAAATCATAATGAGTGTCATTGACTGTGGAAATAAAGCAAGAAAGAGGAAGCGGGCTTGAGAAAATGTAGCTAAATGGAAAAAAAAAACTTTTTTTAAAAAAAAAAGAAGAAAAAAAAGAGGGAACATGCAGCACAGCAATGAAGACAATGGAGTTTCAATTCTTGTGACGTGTATGTTAGTACATTTAATCTTAAAGGCAGAGCAAACAAAACGAAAATGTTTTAAGCGTTGCAGAAAGAAACGTTACCTGGGATTTGGAAGAGTCCTGCGGTCGAAAAACAAAACAAAAACAAAACACAAGACACCCAATTATTAAAAAACAAACCACTTCCAATTATAGAAAATAACAAATATTTAAAGAAAAATCACATAAAAGAGCTGGACTATAAGCAAAATCTGAACTGTTTTCAACAGTGCTTGCTGAAAAAATAAATAAATACTCGCGCGCGACGTTATAAACGGATAAAAAGTACGACGCGACGTTCTTTGATAAAGAAAAGAGTCGTAATCGTCGGCGAATTGCTGTGGCCGTGCCACTGTACGCAAAATCATCAACTTTACGGTGGTAGCGGGACGTCTGCTTCATCGCAGCGCCCTGGCGCCGATTATTCCCCTATACCCTATATTCTTTGCGTATTTAATATTTAACGTGCGACGCAACGCTCGGCTCGGCATAACAGCTTCCTCTTGTGAAACAGAGGAAAGAAATTGGTTAACGCTACGAAATTCACACAGCTCTATCATCGAGTGATTCGGCAAAAACAAACTAATTTACATGGCTTATAAGAAGTAACAGACAGAGAGTAACTCCTGATGATTTACATTTCAGATTTATATTCCAAACAGAAGTGTATGTATATATATATATATATTTTTTATACAGACCGTGTGATAGCCTGGAGGCAGAGGCGGCTTGCTAACTGGATAATGCTCGACCGTGTCGATGATGGTCTGCCTCTCTCCGCGTTGATTTATTTTCCGGAACCTTCTCCTGGACTGCCGGTGTGACACCTGCCTCTGAAAATACTCCTCACTGTCCTCCACATAGTCCACCTGACAGCGAGAGAGGAAATCGGTTAGCTGAAGAAAAAAACGTCTCCGTCTGTGCACAGCTCTCTCTCTCTCTCTCTCACACACACACACACATCCTCTTCAGTATAATAACACATCCTCTTCAGTTCTCACACACACACAGACTCACCACTATCATTTCGGAGGCCTCGAGGACGATACACTCGCAGCCTCGCCGCAAACTCCCTGCAGAACGTTTCCCAAAACTGACACACACACACACACACACACACACACACACACACACACACACACACACACAGAGAGAGACAGAGAGAGAGAGAGAGAGAGAGGGAAACATTTACAGGTTATACAAAAAAAAAAAGCACACAAATTTAGAAAACAAAAGAAGTTCTGCAGGAATGGCGCACACACACACACACACACACACCTGCTGCGTGGAAGGAACATTGATTCCTTAATGAAAACCGAGCCAGACAGCAAGATGTACCAGCAGGTTCCAATGTCATCAGGGCTAAAACACAAAAAAAGGCCAATGCATTACAGCTCTGTAGTCTTTTACAAACAACAACAACCCTCCTTCAGGAGGTCTCGTTATGCTGTCGAATTTTTTTAAAAATCGCACCGGTCCGAAGGGGTTTTTATTTGCGATAACAGCTTCGACAAGCGCTAAGGAGGTTTATGTGAACGCCCTTGCTTTTAAAACGATGCGTTTCGTGATCGTTACTATAGTAACCGCTAACACACAGGGACTGACGTGTACAACCGAGGTGTTTTAATTCATAAAAAGCGGCTGTCGTGTAAGAAGGATATATGCTTCAGGACACGCTGTTACGGGAACGTCATCGATTATTTTCCAATAACGGCATCACCCCCCGAAGTGTTTTAATAAACTATTGGGCACAAAAAAAACAAACAAAAACAAACCCAACTCATTCGTATTGCAGAAAACTGCTCTGAAGTGGAGGTCGACTGATTGATCGGTTTTGCCGATTAATCGGACTGATAAACAAACTATTGTTTATCTGCAAAAATCCACACCGATAGTTTTTCCTGGCTGCGTCCATTGCAGAGCGACTGAGAAGCGTCCACGGTCATTATTATACCGTACAAGAGCGGCCTCTAGAGAAGAAATAAAAATCGTCACTGACTAATTTTGTTGGGTTATTTGAAGTGTTTTTTGATTCGTTTTGGAGTGTTACTTTTTGGTTCGGCTTGGATGTATATCTTTCATTTACACGTTTATTCCTTTTTTTTTTTTTTTTTTTTTTTTTTTTTTTTTTAAAAGTACAGTACATTTTCACTATCGGTCCACTCCTAGTCCGGAACATGTGAAACAACAGCACGCCGCTCCGAGACGAGTCAAAGTGAAAGCTCAGGATGATGAACAGAGTCTCTTTTTCCCCAACGAGGCAGCATTTTTTTTTAAGGAAACTAAACTCACACAAATAGCATACAAACTGCTGAACTTGTGCATTTTAACCCTGAGTCTGTCAAACCAACGAGTCGGAGAGCCAGAGAGTCCGGAGGGAAGCGATATGTGCAAAGTACTTGCGCCGTGCCCAGGCCAGATGTTTGTCGGCGTGGGTCAGAAACGTGTGTCGCACGTGAGCGAATCAGGGGCCTGATGTTAAACATCGACGAGACACTCACTAGTATAAAACCTCGTTGGCTTCATGATGCTCGTAGCGAACCGTTTCACACATCAACCTGAAAGAGAAAATTACAAAAAAATATTTTTTAAAAGCACGTTCATGTACGCTTACTGTTCACTAAATATGCTCACTATGTAGCGCACTACACAGAACACCTACTAAAATGGCATTTGAAATGGTGCACACGTACCTGAGCTGGTGTTCTCTCAGGCTGGACAGTGCTTCCATCCCATGCAGGTAGGAGTAGACGATCTGAAGGTCCTGCGAAACAAAACATTCGTGTCAATGCGTCAAAAACAGTATATAAAAACATATATGTTTTAAAAAACCGTCTGAAACACCCTGCAGTTACACTCAATGGCCAGCGAGAGGCAGCAACCCTATTACAATTCGACTCTCCGGTCCACGCTCTCTTTCCTACGCTGCATGCAAGCTCACGTTCGAGCACACACACACGCACACACACACACACACACACACACACACACACACACACACACACACACACACACACACACACACACACCCATCCCATGACGCAATGCACTTCAGCTCAATGTTTAACAAGAACGGCATGTTTGCGGATTCCACAATGCCCGTTTGTCATTCTTTCTCTCGCTTTCTCCGTCCTCCCTGTTCGGCCCATTTCCTGCGGCGTAAAATGGAGAGCTTGTGCCGTTCTTTTTTAGCCTTTAACCGTGGGAAATTCTGACTTAAGCACTCAGTACCGCCTTTGGAAGCGGTGCTAGCAGTAGTCAACAGAATTTAGGTGAAATGGAAACTAGATACTGGAACAGAAAACTCTCGTCATTCTGGAGATCCCACAAGCTATTTCGTTTAAGGGGAAATTCCTGTGCCCAAAAACCACACCTATTACAACATGCAAATCTGATTCAGATCACATTTAGCATATTAAACCCTATATGCTGTGATGTCGTTTTCCCACACGCACCATCATTACCAGCCGATGGTAATAGCTCAGAGGCAGTGCACGAAAAGTTTAGGATTGGAGGATTTGTGCATCTGGGATGTTTATTCTTGTGGCATGTAGCATGGCATTTCCGCCCTCGCTTGGTCCCCCCCCACCCCACAACAGAAATTCCTGCATTGTTATGGGAAGTGTCACTGAGAGGCAGGGTTCAGGATGGAGCAGCAGTTCGCTGCACCGTAAGCCACTTGTCCATTTCAATGTATTTAAAAAATTAAAAAGAACTCTGTATACATGCACTGGTCGATTTAATAAGATCACCTAAATCTGCTCATTCATGCAGTTATCCAATCAGCCGATCACTTGCGAGCAAGAGCTTCGAGAACTTCAGAAAGTTCTGATCTGGGATTTATTTATTTATTTATTTATTTATTTGACCCACGACAGTCTCTAGGGTTTACACAGAATGGTGCGGAAAACAAAACAAAACAAAACATCCAGTTCTTCAAGCACTGACCAATCAGAATAGTAGCCGCGGTATAAACTAGGGGTGGAACGGAACTAACAGTTGGAAATCGATGATAGATAAACAGTTGGCGGTGAATTTTATTATCGATTAATTGGGCTGTGTAACGAGGCACGCCATGGAGCTACGGCACTTCTGATTAAAAACGCAGGAGCGCGGTACACCGCAGAAAACCTCTAAAGTAACAGGAAGTCTCTTGAAATAACTTGCGTTCTCGTGCGAGTCGTATTTCTATTTGTAATCAGATGTTCGTGGTCACTGAAAGTAACAGGGGAAGTTCAACGTCCCTGGTTACGGTGTATCGAGTGGTCTTATCTGGCTGTATCTCACGTTTAGGGTCATTTAGTCTATTCCCTGATTCCAGGGATGTTTAAAAAAAAAAAAATCCTGTGAGTCAGGCCCAAATCCCCGGAGTCGATTCTACACCAAAAAAACGATTCGCCGCTCGTTTGGAACCGATCGTCGGCGCTGATGATCTGGGGCTTCGAGAACACTCGAGCTCTCTGTTCTCGAGCCAGGACCGTCTGTTAGCATTTTGAAACGTGTTTAATAATTCTCTCCACTGAACACGTACGTGGCGTCACATGTCAGTGATAGAATACAGACAGGGTTAGGATTAAAAAGCGAGAGACAGCGAGGACGAGAGAGAGCGAGAGAGAACTCAAGGAAGGAACAAGTGTAAATATTATCACAGCCATGTCACCAGAGACAATGCTTTTTGTTTGTGTGCACAAAACCACAAACAAGTCCAACAGGATACCGTATGTCCAGCTCCGTCTTTCTGCGAGGTGTGATAGAGTTACGCGGGGTTCCTCAGAATTTGTTGTTGTTGTTGCTTGTATGCTGCACACAGTGTCTAAATACATGCGCAAATACGACAAAAACATGTCAGCTAACCACAAAATACAAGTAGTCGGCCAAATCGATACTCAAACACTCGCTCGGTCAACAGAGATACTCTGAAGAGAAAGAGAGAGAAAGAGCGAGAGAGAGAGAGAGAGAGAAAGAGAGAGTGTGTGTGGGAGGGGGAGAGAGAGCGAGAGAGCGCACCAAGCTGAGTCATTGATGATCACACCAAGCCTAGGAACACCCAGCGCTTGTATGTGTACACACTCAGCTTTCTCCACGAGTACAAACGAGCACGCACGCATCGTTCGTCTCGAGGAAAACCCGAGTCATGCCTTGCTTAAACATGACCCACGCCATCAGGTCGTTTGTGCAGCGCCGAATGAGAAAATCGCTACGCTGCTTTGAAATATTCCGTACCGAGAGCAAGTATTTTAGAGGCAGAAACGCTGCACGGCCAAAATATTTAAAAATATAAAAAAAAGAAAAAAAAAAAAAAAGAAAAGGAAAAATAATGAGTAGCAAGAAAGCAAGAAAACGGGGGCGTTAAAGGCTACCGGAAACTTTGCGTTTATCGGTTGTTCCTCTTCGGGAGCCGCCACGGGTTCGGAAACGCCGGAAGTCTAGACACTAGTCGATCGACGAGCTACGTGCCGCCATGTTTTGGACGGTGGGAGGAAACCAGAGAACGCTGGGGAAATGCCGACACACTCAACTCGGGTTCGAACTTGACAGAACCAGCAGACGTCCTGCTTTTATGTTTTTCCACAACGTAAGAACCGTCAACAAATATCGTTATACTTACACCAAATATAGCCACATGCCGCATAGCTCTGATCTACGGGGTCCAAGCACTCTTCGCGAGTAGCGCCCTTAGCGGCCGGTTCTCATGGCCAAGCTACGTGAAAACAATAAAGAAAACGAACCGTACACTAACGTGCTTTTCAAGTTCCGCAGTCTTTTACGGGAACCCCGAATGAAACTCTAGCTGCGAGCGGATTCGCTCATGGTTTCAATTTTGAAACCCGGTTACAGATCGGCTCAACGACGGGAGTCCACCGAGTATCAGCGTCACGAACGACCGTGCCCCGGGATCTCTACGCAGAGTATGTTGAAACGAACCCGATTCACTGCGTGTTCGTGGGAAAGCAAGAAGCTCTGTCTATGGAACTGTAATGACACCATTGATGGAATTGTAGTTAGATGAGGAAATCAGCTTCGGTCTCTTCGCTAGTGACCAGAAGGCACAGACTGGATTCTGCAATTCCTGTAAATAGGGCATTTAAAAATAAAGCAGATGAACAAATGCAAAGAAGTTACAAGAAGTTATGTAACTCCTGGTAACATGTCTTATGTTGCACATTTCCTCTTTCTCCTCTTCGATTCTGATTGGTCATTTCCTCTTTCTCGATTCCTGGGTTCTGCTTAATCCGTGCACACGAATGGCTTAAAACATTAAAAGTGAGTGTAGCTATGCGAATACTGGCCCGAGCTAACCTTTTCGTCCGAGTAACTTGAAAAGAGGATTATACCAACTAGAAAAGTCACTTAGCTGTAAACAAAGTAGGCATAATAGCTGTAGAATGCTAGTGGTTGTTTATTTATTTTTTTTTGTTGAAGTGATGGTATTTATGGGGCGTCCTGCGGACGGTGTGTAGCGATATATAACCTAGCTTTGACGTATAGCGTGAAGTGCCTCAGAGGTCAAGGAGAGCAGACGGTTAATAATGGTCAGCACCAGCTGGGAGCGCAAGGGCAGAGGACTTCAGGCGCTCGAGAATAACCCATCGAAAAACAATGCGAGGTTAAAGGTCATGATGTCAAAAAAGCACAACACTGTTGCATCGCATCGCTGTCTGGAGTATCGGAAGCATTCCGAGCGTCACGCGCTCGGGCGTCGCTTGAATGAGGGCAGCAGCTGTCCCAGATGACCCGCTGAAGTCGAGAGTTCAACTCTGACCCTGCATGACACACATTCCAGAGAGTCCACACATGTCAGAGAGCCAGGTTCAGCAGACGCTTCATGTAGTAGTAGGAGGAGGAGTAATAATAACACCCAAATGATTAACCAGCATGGCAGAAACCTTGGGGATAACCTTGCGTCAGGAAAACCGTTCAAACCTCGCCATCATCCCCTCGATAATTCGAATTCTGGGAAGACACTGACTCAAAAAAAACCCAAAAAAAACCCCAAACAACAACAAATTTAACTATCGGTCGATGAATTGGTTTTCGGCAGGTACCGCCCGTCTCAGTTATCGGTAAAAATCCACAATCGGTCGAACTCTAGTGCAAACAGAAACAAAAGACGTTTCGTGCCGGTTAATAAAAGACAGACAGGATGGAGCGATAAGATATTCCTATAAGCTCCTTCATGCGGAAGGAAGAAATACACGTTTCCCTCTCTTAATCTAAACGTGGGACTGACACATCATTTTAAAAGCAGGATAGAGGAACAGAAAGGCAGAAAGAAAAGAGAAAGAGAGAAAAAAAAGCAATGCTGTTCGAAATTCAGCTTAGCCCTTAATTTCAGATTATAACGTGGGGGAAAATGCTGATAAATTCAATTAATTTTTATTTATTTAAGTAATCTATATTTTGACTACAAACCCTGTATTTACTTATTTTAAACTGGGCCTTGTTTTACCCCGACGTGACGTAGATCACCTTTGTCATTCATTATCACTGCAGTACACTTCCCTTTTTTTTTTTTTTTTTTTTAAACCAGCCCACTACACAAAAATAGTCTGGAGGTTAGACGCAGAGTTGCTGGTACTGCACGATTATAGCGGCAAAGGGCGTTTGTGATAATGCTCACATCAGCACTGACATATCGCTCTGACAGCGAGAGAGAGAGAGAGAGAGAGAGGGAGACAGAAAGACAATGTCAGGCCTGGAGAAAGTACACCCAGACACTTATATTCTGTTCCTGATACTATTTATGTAAACATGAAAAAAAAATAAAAAATGTTGTGGGGGTGCACTTACTTTTCCCAAAATACTTTATTCAGCTGTTTTGTTTTTTTTTGTACACCACATTCTGAAACCAAAGTCTGCTGTTCTGGGAAAAGAGAAGAGATACCGCAGCTGGCCGAGCAGGTGGAGAGCTTGGTTTGGGTGGACGAGAGAGAGCGGGGATTATCATCATCATCATCAACATCGGGATACGTTAACCTCTCTCGCAATGCGCTCGTCTCATCTTTATAGGTTTCGGATTTGAAGCGAACTGATTTGATATTAAAAGTCTGTTTTCGAGCAAAACGCAGTCACGAAACACACCCTGCGTTGTAGAAATGTCTTCCGGTATCATGATATTTTTACTCAAAATCTCCCACCCCTGTAAACTGTATGGAATTCAATTTGTGCCAAAAGTAGTGAACGAAAATTATTTTTAAGAATACATATATGCACACTATGAGAAAGAAGAAGAAGAAAAAACCAACACTGTGAAACCAAAAAACAGTGGAAAAACTTTTGGCACAAATCTGATTCCATGCCGTTATCACTGCTCGCTGCACAACCTGAGAAGGGTGTGGAAAACCTATGAATCATATAATTTGGGATTCCTACACCTGTTTCCACTCGCAGAGGCCGTTAAATCGAGCCCCCGATGGCGGTGATCGGAACGCGAGAGGGTTCTTTGCTGCGCACAAAAGATGAAGATACAAAAGAAAACGTTTGATGTGGCGTGTATCTATAGTCGGAGTATCCTTCATAGAATACACAGTCGAAAAGAAACTGGAAAAGTCGTTCCCCGAGGTATCGAATGCAAACGGGATATAGTAAGAGGATGTACTTATATCTTTACGATGGGCCAAAAAGTACAGGATGTGCCAGTGACAATCCTGTGGTGTGTGTGTTTCTTTTTCTTGCTCGGACAGGACCTTAAATATGAATCAACAATGTTATTCTGAAAAGTGTTTTGTTTTGTTTTTTTTTTTTAAAAAAAAAAACATCGCCTCAGAGCTTGAGGTTTCAAGCGATTGTTCTCCAACCCCTTGATTTCCTTCTGTTTTTTTTTTAAAGACGCTTTTCCTGTTTCCTCCGGCGACGGCCTCGTCAGCGTGGAGTCATTCAACAGGAAATGCCATCACGTGCTTCACCTCCATTCCAGACGTGTTCGCAGGTTAAGCGTGTTGGGAAACTGATACGGTGGCAAACTCGACACGGTTCAGAAAAAAAAAAAGAAAAGGGAAAAAAAAAACCCAGTGTGTTTCTTTTCTTCTACTTGTTTCGAGATCTTTTCTACACTAACTCCACGGACCGCTACGGTTTACTTTTAAAATAATATTTAGCTCCTCTTAAAATATGAAGCCTTTCAAGTAACGGACGCGCTGTTTAAAGAAACCCGACAGCCCTGATAAACACACACACCATGCAGAAGAGTGTCGTCTCTCAGAGACGCACTCTGGCACACAGTCGTGCGGTGTGGCGTGCGAAGAAGGAAAACAGTGTCAGAAACAGCCTGCTGCAGGTTTGAGAGCAAACACTTTCGACAGACGGTTGTACCTGAACGTCCTGACCGCATGCACCGGAAGAGTGTGTGCATGGGTGAAGGACTGAAAATAAAAACGCTGCGGGCAAAAACTGTGCAGCAACTCGTCTCGCAGAGTTTAGCAAGACGAGGCAGGAGCACAGCTGCACTTTATATGCAGAAGTTTTTCTAAACATTAAACAGAGAGAGATGACAAGAGAGAGAGAGAGATTAACACACGGCAAGTTTTTCCTATTTATACGGAAAATAAATCCTAAACACAAATTTGTGCCTACCTAATAAGAGGTTTAGAATGTGGAAAAAGTGCAAAAGATAGAAATACAGAAGGGGAACGTGCCAACGCATAACACCCCCTCCCCCAATTTAGCCGACCTGACTGATCATACAACGGCTAGCTTAAAGACACCTACTGCATTGTTTACTAACATCAGCTATCTGCCCTCTTACACATACACAAGCTGACGGACTCTTGTGATTGGCTAGTGTCGCTCTGGCACAGCAGGGAGAGAGAGAGAGAGAGCAGAATGGTTCATTTCCCACCCCTTTTTGTGCTCAGCAATCTCTGAACGTTTGTGTGCTCTGCCTCAGAGTTCAATGCTCCAAGGACCATCATGGTCGACCAAGTGAGGATTTTTACCGGTACCGATAACGGAGTCGGGCGGTACCTACCTGCCGATAACCGATTGATCAACCCATAGTTTTTAAAACTGTTACTGGATGAAAACGTAACACTCAAAGTAAAACACTGCTGAACTTTATTGCAAAAATGTACTATACTTTTCTGAATGGAATAAATATTAATATATGTTAACTATTAATAAAGTGTTAACGTAAATAAAAAGATATACATCCAAACTAAACCAAAAAGTAACACTCCAAATAACAAAAATCGAGACATCCAAAATGAAGCAAAAAAAAAAAAACTTCAAACAACACAACAAAATGAGTCAGTGATAGTTTTTATTTCGCCTCTATAGGCCGCTCTGGCACCGTATAATAATGAAAGAGGACGCTCCTGAGCCGCTCCTGCATCGGACGCGATCGGGAAAAACTATCGGTGTGGATTTTTTGCCGATAACCGAGCAATCGTCGGCAAAAACGTTTTCAGCTTCTCAGACAAACTGAATGGCTAACAATCTAACGCCACGTCTATGTTAATCCAAAAACATTACAAAATTTGAAAACGCATCTTTTTTTCCACTTTATGGACTTCCATCTGGCTCCACACTGCGACTGCGTTTTTGTCCGGCGAAAACGGAGCGCTTTCGAAAACTCCCTCGTGAGTGGATGAATCTGAAAACGGCGTTTTCGTGTTTGCGGCACGGACCGAGAAAACAGAGCTATACAAAAACCATGGAGTATTTTTTAGTCACGTGCCCCGTCCGATTCGAAACAAACGACACGGCGGACGATGTAGTACCGCAGATGTTGCGCCTGTTGTCCGGTTTGACATCAGTTCAGATTAACGTCACATCCTACAACCTTCAGACTGACGGAAACGACGCAGACCGGAGCTTCTTACGTTTATGGATGGCGCGTACGGAGAGCATTTTAGAAACAAAAACGCCGTTTTCGGATCGATCCAGATTAACCAGGACGTAGCCCAAACAAACCAGTAGGCTGAGGCCTAACTGCGGTGTGCGCCACTTCTTCTTTGCCACCTTTTAAATTTTAAATGAAGTTACTTTTATGCTTCCAGGAACAGCTGAAGGTATTTTTTTCCCCCCTCAGCAGAATCCCACTCACACTGAATAATTTACACGCATTACATTTAAGCATATGGATTCGTACCTAGTGGATCGTCTGAAACACCTTTTTCGGGTTAATTCTCCTCAGATTTCTTGCCGTCAAAAGTTTGTACTCCTTGGGAACATTTCTGTTTAGACATATTTGGCTTTTCTCATCGTTAAGATTAAGATAAGTGGTAACTAGCGCTAGAGCGAACGGTGCAGTCATGAATTGGCAATGCTGTAATAAACAGGAAGGCTTGGAACAACTTCAGTCTAGCGCTGATTACGTGACCTGACTTCTGGTGAAAACGCCACAATAAATCACTACGTCTGAATCTGTTCAGCGCCGCGTTTTTCCACCCATTTTTAAAGCTGTCGAGCCTGGCTCTGCATTCACAACACTCACACACAACTTGGGGGGGGGGGGGGGGGACTCGGGTTTTTCAGTCAGTCGCTACACCTAAGAAACATTTCCGGTCCCAGTCGTTCGGTCGATTGAAATCCGGGGTCCGTAACACAAAAAAAAATCTAATAATTCTAGAAAGATCTTCAAAAGATCTGACACCAGTTTTCAAAGCTGCTTATTGTGCTCCTCTTCCTCTTCGATTTCCTTCAGCCTCGGTTTCTCGAAACGTTACCGCAGTCATAACAAGCCGGCAGCTGAGAACCAGGGCCAAGGTTCACCGGGCTTGTAACGTGGTGCTACATCACTCGTGCGCGGAGTATCGCTCTTTATTCGGCGTCAGTGGATCGAACACAGATTTCGGTTTGCGCCCTAAAGAGCTTGGGTAGTATGTCCAATGCATCGGTATGTGAAAATTTCTGTACCGTGTCCTGACTGGTCTGAACACACACAGCCATGACAAGCGTTCCATCAAACAGCAGGTGTTCTCACAGCTGGAACATCAGGAATAAAACATGAAGTGGATTTACTGTTGGCGTCCTGAAGTCGATTCATTTCCTTCGACAACGCGCAGAATTCAAATGCCGTATGATATGGCGGCGTCTTGATACAGTATGGCTAAGTAATAACGTCAGTGATGAGCATCGCATACGTATGCGCCTTAGATTTCAATGGCATAAAAGTGCGACGACTGCAACAATACAGAACGCCGGTGTTTTTGCTGTCCATTCGGTCGCTCCGTCACTCTTGGCAGCAAATAACGAAAGCAAAAGCTGTGTATTAGATTGTTTAATAGCTAAAAAAAAAAATATCTTGCTATCTCTCTTTAAAAAAAAAAAAAGTTGTCAGCTAGTTCTAACGCTAACTCAGCTCTCTAACGCTCAAAGATGTTTTGACTCCTGCATTCTCCACCACTTAATGGAATCTGCGTTTATGAATTTCCAGACCACTGTGGTGATTTCTGTAGCCGTAAACATGTTTACGTGTTGCTGTGTGTTTTCGGACAGTTCTACAAACGGACGCAGAAGGGTTACGTCATAGGCTGGCGTTGTAAATTACTGAGAAGACCAAAATGCCAATAAGTTCCTACCTGCTGCTCACCATAGCCACCGCTTATGAAAACCACCTATTTTTTTTTTTTGTAAAACCCCCGAAGCCTCTCCCGATTCAAAATAAAGAGGAAGCTACGTTTTTCCGAGGAAGGAGTTTGGGCTTGATTCGGTTTACACCTAATCAAATTGTGATATAACTATGATGAACATCTGACTTCATTATACAAGGGCCTCATATCAAACAATACAAAACACTGCATCGTTACACCCCTGAATTTACAAACATAAAACCAGTTCTTACAGCATTTTCTGTATATTTCAGCCCTTCCCAACAGCGACTATATGATGTTGAGATCCATCTTTTCACACTGAGGACGACTGAGGGACTCGAACACGGCTATTACAAAAAATTTATACTCATTTCCATACACAAAGCCCCGCCCACAATATTTTTAGTGGTTCATATCTATAGAGTTAGCATGCTAACTAGTGTTTCCATTAGCGAGGACTGTCATGGCATCACGTTTGAGTGCAATGAGACAGTCAACAGCTTGAAAGCAGAGTTATAACGCGATAAAAACATCAACGATAATGATTAATGAGGATGTGAAGGGGATTTAGGGGCGTGTCTATAAAATGACCGACAGGACGCGAATCCAAATAGAAACAAAATATTCCGGACCGGAAGCCTGGGGTTCTCCTCCCCCTCCACCTGCGTGATACACTTGTTCTGAGAAAATGGCTTAAATTAATGATTTTTTCGCCCCTTCTTCATTTCTACATAATTTCTCCAGGTTTTTTGTATTAGTAAGAAACCAAAAAAAATATTCTCTATCGCACCTTTAAAAAAAAAAAAAATCAATTAGGCGCATTGCTCGGTTCTTCACGTCATTCATGTACAATTCTCCCAAAGCTTTGTCAGTTTTTTTTTTTTTTTTTTTTAAATTTATTTAAACTTTCTCTCTCTCTATCCAAACTCTATGAGCTCACACCGTAATTTGCAACTCAAATACAGGGCCTTGTAGGAAGCCCAGAAAAATGCTGCGGTCCATCACGATATTACAATGTAAACGTATACAGATGTCAGACCGGCCCGCTTGGATTTAATTACGCTAAGTTGACCCTGGAGTAGCAGGCCGAATCCACATCGGCGCCTTATTGCACTAACAAACGCACTAGGTAGGGCGTAGAAGCCCATACCTCATACATGACGTAGTGCACTTATAATAGGGGACTTGGAGTCTTTTTGGGCACGAGCCACTGAACCAGCGCGTGAGTAACGCGGCTAAAATAGAACATATTGCAACCACAAGAGAGACAGAGAGAGGGGGGAAAAAATAATAATAAAATTAGCTAACTAGCATTTTTCTCACTCTGTTCAAAATAAATGAACGTACATTTTCATTAAAAAAAAAACCAAAACAAAACATGTTTTAAACCATAGAGTTTGCTTTTAACGTCTACAAACACGTACAAACTGAATCCGATATCCAAAGTAACGGAAGCTACAGTATTAGCTTAGCTAGATGACAATATTTACAAAACAATAAAATATTTCTCGGGTACACAAACAAAAAAAAAAACAAAAAAACAAAAGAAAAAACGTATTTCTCGACAATTTAATCCATCCCGCAAATGTTGGTATACAAGAAATTCGATTAAAAAAAATAATTGTAAAAAATGTTCAATGTTAGCTAAAATGCTAACATTGCTTCTTCTTACCTGTTGCGTCCTCTCGCTGGGGTTCTTCATAATCGCCTGACGAAAACTGCTATCCACATAAGACGCCATTCTGTCGTTTTTAAAACCGCTGACTAAAACCAAACACATTAAATAACTTGTTAGACTCTGCGCATTTCTCCGAACTGCTTTCACCTCGCTACGTGAAACCGAAGTCCTATCCAAAAGAAGAAAAGTCTGTTCTGTTCTGTTCTGTCGCGTTAGGCCGCTTTCGGAGCCGCGGGCTCGAGTTGCTCCGGATGCCCGACGAAAGGAGAGATGTTCCGGTGTCAGTTACGCGTCTCCTCGCTACACGAACCGAATTTCCTTCTGTTATACACTACCCGGTCTATCAGGAGATTGTTTATCACACCAGCACAGACCCATGTTAGGTTACGGAGGTATAACCTACCTCAGCAAAAGGCGGGGAAAAAAACCCAACAACAATCCCCTTACTTTGGGTTAATTAGCTACGCTACTGATCAGCGAAGAAATCCGACCGCGTCCCCGCATGATGTTGTCTCTAAATCACGATTTGCCCAAAAGATCCGGTTACTTTGTGTAATCAAACGGTCCGCTATGCTTTCGGGCGAATTAACGGTGAAGTAAAGCTCCTGACGGATGTAGAACTCCCGTTAAACCGAGATAAAACGTGAACACAGGACGGGCGGGGCTTGGAGTCTGTCTCTACGCGATGCGGGCGTCGTGATTCAGGAGGAGTAGTGCGATACAGATTACACACAGATTACGCACTCTCTGCTGCCGCCGTGTGGACAAAACCTGCAATTACAGAAACAAAACATCAGCCTCTTCGTGGCCGTGTTCAAAATTAAAATCCTCTCTGAACGATTTGCAGATTAAAATCCTCACTGAACGATTTGCAGATTAAAATCCTCCCTGAACGATTTGCAGATTAAAATCCTCCCTCAAAGATTCTTGCCGATAATCGATAGTTCCAGCAACCGGTTGTAAATGCCGATTACTCCGCAAAACCGACCAATCGTTCGACCTCTAGTTAGGTTAATTAAAAGCTACTTTAACTGCCCTTTTACAGTTATTAAACTAAGATAAATCATGTCAGAACTTTTCCCAGCCTGAATATGAAACATTTTAACGAAAAACAGGTGGGGAGGTGGATTTACATTAACCTGGTTGCATAAGTGTGCACACCCTTTTATAACTGGTGATGTGGAAGTGTTCAGAATGAACCAATCACATTCAATCTCATGTCCAGTATATAAAGGAATAATAATAAAGCTGTCATGAATGAAATTATTCTGATTAACTCCAAATAAAGATCAGTTGTTTCGGCTGCCATTAAAGGAGCTGCGGGAATATCTGACAAGTACTCTGGTATTCTTCACATGTCTGGGCTTTGCGGTAGGACGGCTAGACCGAAGCACCATGTGGCAAAATGTGTTATGGTCTGATGAGACCAATTCCAAAAGGTATAATAATTCCAAAAGGTTTGTTTGATTGAAAAAAAAAAAAAACAGCATCAAAAGAACACCATACTCACGGTGGTGAAGCATGGTGGTGGCAGCATCATGCTTTAGGGCTGCTTTTCTTCAGCCAGAACTGTTTTTTTTTTTATCAAAGTGGAAGGAATCATGAATAGCTACAAATACCAGTCGATTTTAGTCTAAAACCTTCATGTGTCTGCTAGTAAACTGAAGATGAAAAGAATTTCACCTTTCAGCACGACAACGACCCAAAGAATACATCCAAATCAACAAAGGAATGGGGTAACCAAAAGATCATCAATGTTTTTGAATGATCAAGCCAGAGCCCAGATCTGAGTCCAACTAAAAATCTTTGGGGTGACCTGAAGCAGGCTGTGCACAGGACAATCCTTTACAGTTTGACGGATATCTAGAATGTTTTTGCAAGAAAGAGTGAGAAAATATCACCAAGTCAAGATAGACTCTCACGCAAAAAAGCCTGAGTGGTGTAATAAAATCAAAAAACTGCTTCAACAAAGTATTTGTTTATTTGTTTCTGATTGTTTTTCACTTCATTTTTACACAGTGTCATTTCAAGTCGAGGGTGGAAAACGTTCCGACGTGATATATCTTAGTTTCAATATTTTCCGTCACAAAACCTGGTCTCTGTTGCGCTCTGTTGCATTCTGGAACTTTGAGTCCAACTGGAATGAAATGCAAAGGATATGAATCATATCAAACAAAACTATTGTAATGTCAGTCTGCTGTCTACTTCCTGCTGTGTGTGTGTGTGTCTTTTCCTGTTTACGTCCAAATCAACTGGCAGCATGTTGGGTTATAACAGAGACCTTTCTGTGTTTTTGTTCTGTCATCGCAGTTTAAAGGTGCATTCGGTAAGATTATTGTTATTATTATTATTATTATTATTATTATTATTATAAACAAATTTTTTAATGTCCCACTGATCCAGTGTCATTTATGCCATTTATGTCCCACTAAATCAATTTCTCATGCTTGCAACATGCTTTTTCCATGACTCATCTATTATAGGTTATGTAATAGATGAGTATAGAGAAAAATATAGAGAAAAGTGCACATTCCTTAAATAAAGTGTGGCTGTACGTGTCAGCGTGTGACATTCTCACATGAACAGTCAGCAGCAATCACTGATCTCTGAACACATCGCATTGTTCTGGGGAAATATCAGATAACGATCAGCGGCTGTCTCTACACAGGAAGTTATGGGAAGCCAAACAACTCAAAAGCTGGTCCAAACTGAGCTACTCAAGAGAACGGCGCAGTTCCTGCCCTTTAAAGATAAACGACCTGAGAATGAATACACTTCAGTAAGACCTTTGAAGTCTGAAGAGTTTTCTTCTGCTCTTAAAAGAATTCTCCGTTGTGTGCCTGTTCTTGTTTCTTTCAAGGGCTTCGTCAATGCCGTTAAGAATTTTAGGCCTATTTAAAATAGTTTCAAATATTCTCCTAACCCTGTTTTCTATCTGTTATAGGAACTGTTGATTGCCGTGGTATTTTAGAGTAGAAGTTTCGGGAAGAATTCTAATAAATTTGCACTGCGCTGCTCAGTGGGTCACGCTAGAAGGCCAAAATGGTCCAGCGTGGTTATAAAACCCGCCTGCACTGCGCTGTCTAGTGGGTCGCTCATATCAATCGATCCGCCCTGTGCTTATTCGGGTGTTTAGTCCGCACGGTGCGGTTGTTCTGAATAGTTCAGTTTGGACCAGCTGCTCTTCAGTGGTTCGTTCCATGCTACCCAGTGGGTTGTGCAGGTATTTGGACCATGCTACGTGGTTCTTCTGAGTAGCTCAGTTTGGTCCAGCTTTTGAGTTGTTTGGCTTCCCATAGGAAGTGGTAACTATGAGATGGCATTCATTATGGTTTTTTTTTTTTTTTTTTTGTCCAAATAAGATTCTAACACACTTTTTGGTGTATTCCTGCCTCACGCCCAGTATTTCCGGGACAGGCTCCAGATCCATGGGACCCTGAACAGGATAAAGCTCTTACTGATAGTGAGTGAGTGAGATTTACTTCAATAGAAAACAGAATGTTTCTTGTGTTTTTAAAGTTTTTGGTGCAATACCTCAAAGGACCACAAGGTGGAGGTAAAATACAATACATTGGTCTAAAGCGGTATGTTTATGTCCTAACATGCTGGGATATGCAAAGTAAAATTAATTTCACTGTGCTGTGCTGTGCTGTAATGTGTATGTGACCAATAAAGACTCATTATGTTTAACATATCCATAGGCATACATCTAGAGATATACTGTACATTGTTATATACAAATATAGCATATAGAACCTGTGTATATAAAATGAAAACCTCAGAATATAAAATTAAACTTTTACTTCATCCTTTCATCTTCAAGAACTACTTTATCTTGGCCGAGATGTTTCCAAATCCTACCCTGGGAATACTAGGTGCAGTGTCGGAATACACTCCGGATGGGATTCCAGTCTATCTCAGGGCACAGTGCATGCACACACACTAGGGGCTATTCAAAGTAGCCAATCCACCTTCTGGCACGATTTTGCCATGTGCGAGGAAAACCGGAGAACCCAGAGGAAACCCACACAGACATGTGAAGAACATGGAGAACGACCCTGGAGCTCTAAAGCAGCACCGCTACCAGCTGCGCCTTCATGCCTCGCTGAATGAAACTTGGAAAAATAAGATCTAAACCTCAGAATAATAAATGAAAGTTAAAAATGAATATTATATGAAACCTAAGAATATAAAATACAAACATGAGAATATTAAATAAAACTAGAGAGTCAGCATGTACACAATATAGAGTTATACATACAGTATATAGTTTGAGCTACAGGTCCTCCAAAGCTGGGAATAGCCTCCTCCCATCCTGTTCTACTTAGGTGAGTGTATTATTTTTTTCCCCACAGAACCCCTACAAAACCGACACCATGTGGTGAGTCAAAGGAGCCATGCTGCAAGAATTGTACTTATGCAGCCATTGTGTGAACCCATTGATAGCTGAAGATGGGCACCAGCTACTGTGTGTGCTGCCACACATGTGGCATGCTCAGAAGGTAGATTTAGACCCTGACTCTGAGTCGATTATAATCCAAGCGCAGTGGTCTCAACAGCCAGAAAGCAGTCTGATTTGTTGTCGAGGTGAATTAATTACCAGGAGGCAGATATTGCTCAGCTAAAATCAATGATTTAGGAGTTACAATTCAGAGCTGCATCAATCATACCCTGTGCTATATCTATAACTGAATCCCGGAGATTGATCCAGCTGTATAACGACCTAGCAGTTGAACAGTTGGCCTCAGGAGTACCTGAAGAAGAGTCTGGCTCGGCTCCTGCTACCTCATAGGTAGCATTGACGGGCTCTACACTAGCTGTGGCAGCCAGTCTAAAGATGTAGCATATGATTGGATGGTACTATCCAACACAACAGAATTCACTATACAACAGTGCAAAGATTGCTTTAAAGAGGGACTTCCACATGCCTCAGCTGGACTTGAACTCAATGGCATCCATTCTATCTAATATGATGGATCACGTGCAGGTCGGGTGTGGCCGCATACCTGCCAACAATACCTTCAGTGGTGGTGTGACCTGATGGATGCACCGATGATGCGCTTCAACCGTGTTCACCGACCTTCTTCCTTGAGATCTACCTTCCTGCAGGTTTCATCTCCAACCACACCTGTGGTTCTAACACACCTGTTTTAGTTGATCAAGAACTTCTTAAGGCAATGATTAGATGGCCAAGTGTTCACAGGTATGGTTGGCGCTACAGGAAGGTAAATCTCCAGGAGCAGGGTTGGTGACCACTGCTCTACAAGATCAGTACTGCGCCTCCCAGTGGTGTGAGTGCAGCAGGCTTTTCTGAGAAGCTTTCCGATTAGCTGAATTCTCTTCCTCATGATGTTGTTGGCAAACATTTCCAAGTGCTTCTTACTGAGAAGACTAATAGAATATTAATCTCGATTGGCCATAATCCTACAATAAAAAAAAAAATGAGCAAGGCTAATAAAATAGCAAGGCAAAGAGTTGGATTCAAAACCTGAGGTTTAACCATTCGGAATAATCTATTACGTACTCACATAGCAACACCTATTTGTATCGTACAAGGTCTGTGTGTACTGTGTACATACGTGCACAGCTAAACCAAAGACATGCGAACCAGCTTTTATTATGTGTATCAAAGTTCTGTGATGGGGCTAAAAATAGACGTTTGGAACGCTGACAAAGTGGTGCATGAAATTAAAAAACAAGTGGAGGAAAGAAAATATTGAGAAAGACGCAAACCCACACAACATGTCAATGCAGCCAGATGTGCAGGTGTTCTGTTCCTGTGGCATCTCTCATGTTCAGAATGACACAGCTTTACATTCCTCCTTAAAGAGGTCTCTGTATGTATGTATGTATGTATGTATGTATGTATGTGTAATAATATTAAAAAGACTAAAAACAATAACAACGACACGTCTTCTTTTGTAAACAGCATTTCTTCTTATGTTAGGTGGTTAAGGTTAGGGATGGGTTTAACACTAAGAGATTCAGGAGGAGAATGATTCATGTGCAGAGGCAGTTTATTATAAAAAAAAAAAAAAAAAATCCAGGTAATCATGGTGGATAACACAATCCAGATATCAAAGCAAAGCAGACAAGGGAGTAACTCAAAATGAACAGGAACTTGGCTTAGAGTTTAATAGGAATACTTTGCAAAATTATATTAAAGCTATAGAGCTGTTTATCATCACTAATGAAGAAACCATTTCAGTCATGTAGGTTGTTAGTACAGCAGTACCTGAGAATTTTTCTTATTTGATGTTCTGCCTGATAGTCTATGGGTTGTACCCAGATGAAAGGCTGACATTGATATCGAATATTTGACAGAATGCTTTGTGACGTGAATTGCTCCCCTTTGTTTATAATGTCCGTGTCCTGTGGGATACCATATTATTGGAACACCACAATATCCAGTATATATAATTTTAACTGTCTGCATGGCAGTGGGGATTTTGGGGAGTGGCACAAGATGACAAGCTTTCAAGAAGCAGTCAAGGATGAATACTATTGTGGTAAAGCCTTGGGATTTGGATAGTCAGCAAGGATGTTTGATAAGGGCTTTGGCCTTGATTAGGGATGACCACCAAAATTTGTCATAAACAAGAGTGATTGTTCTTTAGATGTTAAGTTCTATGAGATGTCCCATTTAATCTGAGGAACAAATGTCTTGTATTGGGGGTATTCAGACTTGTCATTTTGGGCTCTGGTGATGTTCTCCATGATCTCCCAGTGAATAGATGTAAGAATGCAGAATTCTTCGTTTGGACTGAGGTTCAAGATATCTTTCACGAATTCACGATATAGCACCTTGTGTTTCCGCAAGCTGAGAGGATTTGAACAGGGTGAAATATCCCAACAAGCTTGGTAGGAGTTTAATTGTTGTGCTGATTTCACAGATCTAAGGTTTCTGTGGTCACTGGGAATTTTCTGCACCCTCCAGCTAGTACCTTTGCTGGGCTACGTTTCCTGGAATAGAAAGCACAGGGCTGTAATTTCAGGGGATTTTATAATGCTGTGCCAGAATTGCCCTTATTCTGATCTCTGAAGCGTCTATCTCTACTACGAATGGCAATAATGGGTCAGGATGATCCCAGACATCCTTCAGGTGTCTGAGGCAGAGTCATTCCAATTGAGAGATTTGGATTTGCCCTTAGGCAGTGAGAAAATAAGGATGCAATTGATATATTGAGAAATATATCAATTGCACTGAGAGGGCGCTGACAAATACATACACTCGTAGCAGTCTGGTGCATTGGTGGAAGCTGTATTCCACTTTACCACCGCTCCTGCAACAGTAATGGGTCATGGTATTTCATTATGATCACATTAAGGCTACAGTAATCAACGCAGAGTCAAAGACTCCCATCATCTTTCTCCACAAACAAGAAGCCTGCAATAGCCAAAAAACTGGAAGGACACCTTCTGCACATATTTTTTCCATTGCACAGGTCCTAGCAAATAATAATCAGTAACCATGACTGCATAGGGGTGATCCAATAAATTAATGGCACAGTCCCATGTGTGATGTGGGTGTAATTTTGAACAGCTTGTGCAGTTATGGGACTTTTGACTTGTTCCTACATGGAAAGGAGTTTACAGTCGCTGTAATGTTGGGTGCACTATGTTTTTAATTCACCCATACTCCAGAAGATAGAAAGCTTGTGTGGTGTTAGACATGGAAAGCTCAGCAATATAGGGTTGTGAAAGGACTTAGTGGTTAAGGAGATGGATTTATTATGTAGGAGCCTAGGGAGATGGTCCTCAATTTTACAATTCCATTGCCCAGGGGGTCGTCATCTAAAGCAGTGGTCAGTGACCAACCCTACTCCTGGAGCTCCACTTTCCTGAAGACTTTAGCTCCAACCATAATCGTGACCAGCTGACCATCTAATCAACTAAAACAGGTGTGTTTGGAGATTTTGGTTGGAGATGAAACCTGCAGGACGGTAGATCTCAAGGAAGATGGTTGATGAGCGCTGATCTAAAGCATGAAGGATTATTACATTTGAACCAGTGGAGCTTTTAGCTGCTTTTCTACATCCTTCTCATGAAGTTTCTGGCATTCGCATGTGTAAATGTTTTCTGTGGACTTGATTTGCATTCAGCATTACATCGACCTTTCTCCCCAAAAAACAGGGAATCTGAAATATCAGTTGCTCAGTATTAATTTCTTGGTTATACAACTGTTGTATAAAACTGTTGCATAATTTCAATGTTGATCACTTAATTTGAACGGTGCCATTCCAAAATTGTTGGCACCCATTAAAGAACTACGGCCTTTAACCCCTAGGGGTATATATTTTTTTTTACAATATTATTGGGACCAGTGCAAGGCATTTTGGGGAAAAAAATGTTTTGGGGCGCGTAGGCTCCTAGCTGTAAGATTTTTTTTATGGTGATACATTATGCAAGAACTTCAACCAGTAATTAGCATTCATCATTTCAAATATGAACTCTCAACAGACATTTCCATCTCCCTAATCACATGCTCACACAATTTATTCTTACACACTTGTGCTCTCTGAATCTAGTTCTCTGTATCTGATTTAATCACAGCTAACCTTTCTCTCTTTCTGAAACACGTACACACATCGGAGGCTGTAATCAACCACATAGGCAGCTCTTGTCATTCAAGTACATATCAGAATGTTGTTTTTGTCAGTAAGTTTTTATTACCATGTTGTAAAACAAGACTAGGCATGACTAGTTTTGGGCTGAACAACACTTATTATGTCCACAGTATGGGATCTTGGACTGCAACAGTTGTGTTTAGTGCTGATAGAAATAGGTGTACTTTGTATGTTCCTTGTATCAGTCAGGATAAATAGGTTGCAGAGGACATCTCAACCTTAATAAACATCATTGATTCTGTAAATATAATACGACCCTGGTCAGAGTGTTACTCTCAGTCTCCAAGTTGGCAAGAGTGGAAATGAAAATCTGGTGGTTCACAGTGTCAGAGGCAGCAGCTCATTCAAGGAGACGGAGGATAGATGGCTTTGCGCAAAGAATGCGTGTCCTTGTGACTAAAATGAACGGGATCCAGGAGCTCATTCAGCTGAATGCATGAAGACACCTATCTGAGCATTCCACGTCCAAGCTCTTGGATAGGAATGTAAGGAGGGAAATATGTCAGTTGTTATTAACCGTTGTGGGTCCAAGCATGAGTTTCTTGCTTGAGAAAAGGCTATTGTGTGTAAATGTTTGCATAAGCCAACCCAAACGGAAAATTTCCAACTGATTTACAAATGTTTGGGAAACACTGATTTGCTGATCCCCCATAAAGTGCAAAGCGTCTTCCTGACCCAGCTCATTTGCATTTAATGACACCCACAAAACTCCATAAAAGGTCACATTCACAGAGGGCTGGAAACACGAAATGGCTACTAAATGGTGAAAGAAAAGGCAGAAAGCAAGAAATGGAAGTTATTTTAACTCAATTCAAGACCAGTAAAAAAAATATATATATATAGCAGTGCAATTACAGAAAAGATGAATTCGTTGTGAATTAAGTTAAAACGGTGTGACATGAAATCAGAGGAGAAAAAAAACAAAATCCATACTGTATCCACGTGATCATGCATACTGAGCAGGTCACACGGGGAAACTATTATAAAATTGTTTTAAGTGTCTCGGCCGATGTGCTAGAAGTGTTTCGAAGTGTTAAAAGAAGATGCCGTGGCGAACGGAACCGATTTATAAGCCAGTTTCGTCCTCCGAGAAAAAAAAAACAAACCACCTCATACTGATCTTTAAACATCCTTTCACTTATAAGAGTGACCTGTACTAAATCTTCTGTCACCCGAGGCATTTGTTTATGGCTTACGGCTGTGCTCAGACACACTGGCCCGTCCTCTGTTTATACAATAGTATTTCGTTTGTAATAACTGAATGAAAGTTTTATTTGTCTTAATATATGGGTTTGTCCTGGTTTGTTTTCTTTTCTTTTTTTATTCATATTCTTTAATTAATGAAAATTCTATCAAACAAATGGATTTCAATAAACTTTCTCGATCGTACCTTTAGTCCCAGTCCCTGCACATCTGTAAATTGCTCTGGATAAGGGCATCTTATAAATGCTGTAAATATACTCCATATATATGATTTATGAATAGATCCATTGGTATCCAGCTTGATAAATGAGTCCCAATTCAAATGTAAATACTTGACAACTAACTAGCTTGATTTGCCACCTGCCAGGAGTGCCGAATAATGGCTAATTGAGCAATTTCAAGGTGCTAAAGAATACTCTGCCACATGTACTAGAACCTAATCTGGAGAAAAATTGAAGCCTGGAGCTTCGATTGCTCCTTCTGCTTATTAAGAAAAGCGCTAAACTAATAATAAAGAAATACCAGCATCCACAACGACATTAAACTACAAAAGTATCCTAAAGAATCTCTCTACAATGTACTGTCCTTTTGTATGTATGCTAACCTGTGAATGCTTGCTGAATGAACTAATGGTGCAAAGAGTGATTATTCACATAAGATTATTGTAAATACTATATAAATATTTACAGAAATGCATTTATGTTTAATTTAAAGAGAGAGGGAGGGAAAAAAGAGTCTTCATACAGCAGCAAAAGTCAATGCCCCCACTCTACCCGGCAAACTGATTACATCTCACTTCATCCTCATGATAAAACACTCCGGTTATTAGGAAATAATTGCCGGCCATTGATTAAAGAGTGCTCGTGGCTGTGCTTGGAATCCAGGCTTATCGTGATTTGCATGCCTGCTCCATCCTTCTGAAGGATTTTGTTATTGGTCTCTTCCCCCACAGCTTGAGTGGAACCATGGCGGCTGTTTATGAAATCAATAACATAAGACGTTGCAAATTGGGAAGCACTTCAAAGGACTGTTAAAAGAACACTGCGCTCATCTGGGCCTTCTTCAGAGTAGCTCATTAAACATGGAGCAGACTCACGAAAACACAGTCTGGTGAAAAGAGATCACCTTGGTACCCTTGCAAAATATCATCTATTTACACGGCTTCCAACATCCAGTCAGTCTTTGGGTTACTGCATCCAATCAAGTGGGCTGCTTTTAAAGTGGATGCTGTTGGAAAGGTTGATTGATCACACAATTATCGTTATTGTTCCATTCAGATGTAATTTTGTACTACTGCTATTTTTACATTAGTGATTAATGTCTTGTCAAGTATAACTTGAACGGACTATATCATCCACAGCCCAAACTGATTTTTCTGTGGCAAAAAAAAAAAAAAAAAAAACCTTTTAGGTTTATTATAAATCTACCGAAAAGAAGTGCAACAGTTTTAAGTAGAGTTACAATTACCCATCTGCTATTTCAGAAAATGAGCATTATCCTAATTTGCTATGCCATATGGACAAAATATAATCCAATTTATCAAAAATATCCAGCATGAAGCTATCTTTTTACGTCTGAGTTCAGCAATACAGCCTCCATTTATTTTAGTATGCAGGCTTTTCTGTCCGTCCTCCCATCTGTCTCTTTTGCATATTTCTGCTTGGTTTCTGTAGTTGTAACATCAGAGGTTCATAAATTTACCATGTGACACAGGCACTAGTGCAACTGTACATCCAAGTCAAATAAACATACAGTGTGACTCAGACTGAAATGCAAAATATTCTAAACACCTACATGAATCAATCAATGTTGTAGTTCTGTTTATAACACACTTAAAAAAAAAAAAAGTGCATGGGAGCATGTATTTATAGTTTTTTTTTTAGAACAATATGTTACCATATGGAAATAATGTTTAATGTTGTGGAGACATTTGGCTAGTCCAAATGAATTTCCTCCAAAAGCACTTCTTAAAAGATATCCCATGTGCAGCATCTACCCTCTAAATGTGCCATGGCCTTACCGTAGTGGTAAGAAAACCCATCCATCCATCCATCCATCCATTTTCTATACCGCTTATCCTACACAGGGCCGTGTAAGAACCTGGAGCCTATCCCAGGGGACTCTGGGCACAAGGCAAGGGACACCGTGGATGGGGTGCCAACCCATTGCAGGGCACACACATTCACACACTACAGGCAATTTATAGATGCCAATCAGCTTGAGGAGGAAACCGGAGTACCCGGAGCATGGGGAGAACATGCAAACTCCAAGCACACAGGGCAGAGGCGGGAATCGAACCCCCAGCTCCAGAGGTACCGACAAACAGGACTACTTTATAACTAATGTGGTTGCACAAAGGCAGCTATGTAGCCCATTTGTCTCATATAACAATGCAATTGCACCTGGGCAAGTGACAAATTCCATCTGTAGTTAGAATATTAAATATGTACCTATAAATCTTGAGTAATTATGGATCAGCTCTATACAACCATTCATGAGCAGTTGCTTTACAAAATGTGCACCTGAGCCACACATTTGTTGCTTGAGAGCAATAATTACACTGAGCAACCCAGGCTGTCAGGCTCATGTGGGGCCAGATAAGCAAGCTGTGCACCAGAGAAAAAGATGGAGAAAGTAAATGAGCTGTATTATACCATGTATTAATGCTTCTAATTCTATCACATCACTGGAAGTCTTCTTTACAGCATCTCCTGATGACCACAGTGCAACAACAGCGTGTCACATAGGAGCTGGTGGTCTGATTGAAAACATTCACCAAGGATTTATTGAAAGCCAGGATGTCCAAGGCACAAGAACTCACTAAGTGTACCCTTGATAATGATATAGACCTGTTTTAGGATCTTCAAATGGGTTGGGTGGTTTTCTTAACTCATGGTGGATGTGTCTTCAATAGAAGACATCAGTTTATCACCATTAAACCAGTGGTCTGGTGGAGTGGCAAAACCAAACGCTTAGTGAAATGCGCCAACTAGCTTATTGGCTAGAGACCTGATAGTCTGTTCCATAAATTTCTGTGAAGAACTATCCCCAATGTGTCCAACAAATGCCCAGATATACAAGAACACATGCAATAACACCCTCAGAGGTTCTCACGTTCTTATAAGTTTTGTGCCTCCGTTTTCCCCCATATTCATATTTTTCAGATCTGAACAAAAAAGTTGGGCTTAAGATGGTGAAATGAGTTCCAACGGCTGAAAGCATCGTTCAGCAGAACAGCGGGACTGGTGCTAATAAACCTAGACAGTCAGCTATTTGTCCTGCAGATGGATGCCTGTGCAACCACTGTAATGGTTGTGTTGTCACAAGAATGTGTAGGTGAGGAATACCCAATAATTTTTCAAACCCAGAATCATTTGGACACAGCTTGCAAAGATAGAGATCTTTCATCACAGATTTTCAATCCACCAATGGACGGTCCAAGCAAATGATGCTACTTAACTTGGTTGATGTCTGACAATGCGGGAAGCAAGCACAACAATATGAATGGCCTCTTCCACCTGCGGACACTGTGATTGAAAGCCCAGGCTTGGCACTGAGGCTGGGTCTGTTATGCTTGGCTTGTTCTGCACTACAGACAGACAGACAGATAGATAGATGTACTAGATCCACACAGAAGACGAGGCCTACACTGTAGGTTGGAGACTACTAAACCCACATACACTTTGTTCCAGCAGGTATGCACCAAAAACAGATATACACAGGGGTGAAGACAATGATGAATGCCTCGAAATTGCCTCAAAGAGTTCACCACACCTGGAGCATTAATGGCACAGACCACAGTGACCAGGAAATTTAATGAAACACAACACATGCACTCAAAGCCAGACCTATTCATTTACGGCTTGATTGCATACAATAATTACGTTGAGTAACCCGAACTGGCAGCGAGTACATGGCTAGATAAGAAGACACACCAGGAGAGAAAATTGAGGTGCTGATTGAGCTACACTAGAGTGTACTACCATGCACTACCATGCATTAGCTTTATTCACTGGAGGAAGTATCTCCACTAGGCTTAGATCCACTTAGATTCTGATCCTGCTGCATGCTTCTTCCTGAGCCAACTCCTGCATGGCTGCCCCAACACCAAAGACACTCACTACAACTATTCTCTTTTCCCTTTCCTGCAGAGAGCAAATGTGTAACCCCAGCTCGTGACATTACCATATTACCCCTCCTTAACAGAGGCTCTAGAATGACCTCTAATGCTCCATTTCCTGTTCTCTTCATCATTTCACATATAAGCTCTGAGATTTCAGTAGTCCATTGCGAAGTCTTGCCAGTTCACCAGTTCTGTACATTTTGAACTTTATTCATTCTCGTTAGCCTTGAATGTGTCTAGACCTCTTGCCTGTTCAATTGTTCTGGTTCTGTAGTTTGGTGCCTGGTTTGTGCTTTGTTTTGAATTTTGGATTGTGTATTGTCAATAAAGGCTTCCTGGATATGGATGCTAAACCTTCTCCTGGAGTAAACCCATCTCTCTGAATTCATTTCAAGTGTTCGTGTTCATGCTAGGCTCTTTTACCTCGTCATAAGCGATTATCACAACCTTTGAATTATGTGAATCCTCTGTAATCGTTTTTAGACAGCCAGCCTTTTGCGCTTACATTAAGAATAACTTCAAAGATTCTCTTTGTATGGTTCTTTTTTTTTTTTTTTTTTAAGACCTTTTCTTTTCATTTTATAATGGATATTACAAATATGTTTTCTCTTTAAATGCAGATTATGAAATATTAAACAATATGGGTTTTTTTTATTATTTTATTTTATTATTTTTAAAAAAAAAATCAATTACGTGTTGGCAGTATTGTGGCTCAAGATTGCCTCCCTTATAAGATGTTTTTTTGTGATTGTCTGTGGGCCGACACTGGCACCATTTTCTAAGCCAGCAGCAAGCTGCTCTGTCAAACACTCATACACACACACACACACACACACACACACACACACACACACACACAGTGAAGCCTGCCAGAGGGGACATATTTTTCTGAGGGACACTTTCTTTTCCAAGCATGTGTGATGGGAAATGTCACTCCGTCTTAAGACGTATGAAGGTTTCGGTTCAATAGATGGTCTAGACAGACCTTGTAGGCACACAAATAGATAACTCTCTTCTCTCTGTCTGACACATACACGTGTTATGTTTGTATCTTAGTGATCCTAAGCCATAACACAGATATGGCCCCAAATCCCTAGCTTTAACTTTAATAATTCCTCTCTGCATGGAGTGCAATTTTCCTTGGCAGCAAACACAATATATAGTAGCTGAAGCAATTTCTTTTGTAGACTCTATTTCCTTTTATCCATTGGGCAAATGATCAACGGTCAGCTGTCACGCATAGATAAAGTATTTGGCATAACTTCTCATTTGAACATCTTATATTTTGAAATCGTAATGAGTTTATTGCTTTTATTTACATTTACAAACAGGGTTATTTGTCCTCTCTGCTGCTTCGTATAAGAAATGGCTTCTGTTCGCCATGCCTCGTGGCCAAGTTCGGCTCTTGAATTTCGACAAGCACGGGGTTTATCGAAACAAACTGTACAGGAACTGATAAAGTACTAGTCATTAACCTGGGAAAGGGGGTTTCTCCAATGAGAACTGAAGTCAACAAGGGCATGTTAAAACGCAGACAGGCGACAAATTAAAGTGGGGAAAATGCTGGCTCTGTTTTGCTGTGAGAGACACTGGTATGGTTTGGGAAGAGTAACTGCAAATCGATACAGCTCTTGATTGATCACCTTGATCCTATAATGAAACCTTTCTATCCCGGTGACCTCACTGGGTACAGTGGTAAATCACATGCACTCACCAGATCATAACTCAGTCGTACACCAATGGGAGATTTTGAAGCGAAATGTTAGACGTCACTCAAGTACAGTTCCGGACATGGTGTAGAATCAATGCCACCGTGCACTGAAGCTGTTCTATTGACTTGTGGTGATGCAATACCTTATTAACACTCTTTATGCTGTTTTTCCTTTCATTTGTCAGCTGTCTTCAGTTGAGTAATATCGTCTCTCTCGGTCTCTCCGATTATGAATGCACAAGATATACAGTACAAGTTATTATTCTATTTAGAGTAATACTCTATATACATTCCACTACACCATACCCAAACTTAACCCTGTATCATCATTATATCTGCAACCAAAGAGAAATATTTTCAGGGGTTTTTTTTAGCCATTAAATGAACTTTGCCAAAAATAAGCCCAGGTCGCAAGGTTAACACGTCAACCCTCACAAATAGAGAGCAAATTAAAGTGTTCACACGTACATGTACTCTTTTACACCACAGTACTCTCGAATTCTTGAATCTGAATGGTCAGAAGGTAGGTGTTAAATACTTTTCTACGACGGCAGCTCTGACAGTAGTGCATTATGGTTTCTATAGAAACAGCTCATTTAAAAAGTGCCGTCGTTGAACGTGTGTTATAATTCTCGATATGGTGAAGAGTTCTGAAAGGTGATTTCATATTTATGGTCTCCAGTGTCTGCGATTTTTGAACACGCAGTGGTTAAAGCTGTTCCTTTCCATTTTCCATGACAGAACAGACTTCAGGGAAGCAGACTTGAGGTTTTCCGGGTTCTAAGTAACATGGCAAGCTGGGGTTTCTTTCATATTGGCCACGAGCTGCACACACTAATCCAGGCTGACAGCTGATAAGTATCAAAGAGGTCAAAGGTATTATCTAAATGTTATCTCAGCCATCTTTATTTATTACTCTTCCGTTGCACTCACTTAGAGCCGGTATGAAAGAGTGTGTGACCTTTCGGAGCGAACACGCCTCAATACATGATAGCAACGACGAGAAGACGCAGTCGCTCTTCCCTCATGTCATCTCTTACCAACAATAATTTCATAATTAGTAATAATATTAATAATAAAAGATTAGAAAGAAAAACAACAACACGCTTTTGTTCTTTGCTAAAGCAACGTGCGAGAAGTAAAAATAAAACAGTGCTAGTAAACAGCCCATTCCACACCAGGAAGCCTGTGTGGGTTGTGTAGGTTGGTGTGATACCCACTGGTGACTATGACTGAGAATGTGCTATTATCTTGTTCGTGTCTTATTATATCGATTTGTGCACGATAATAAGGTCGGCCCATTGCAGAGATGTAGCTTCACATTGTGTCTGCCTTCATGCATGCATATACAACCACACACAGCCAAAGTAATTGACATACTTAGACTACCATGATGAGTAATTTGAGGTTAGAGAAAGTCTCTCTCTCTCTCTCTCTCTCTCTCTCTCTCTCTCTCTCTCTCTCTATGTTACTACTACGTGTACATTTTGCATCACAGAGAAAGAATGATTGCATTGATGTTGCCGCTGTCACGCTTAATATAAGCCAATAAGGCTGTCATCAGAAATATATGACCTCAAAATATGACACACACATGCATACGCACCCTTAATCACACAAAATATAATCCAAATTGATTCGATTTTAGATCACAAACAAAAAAATAAAAATTCAAGTAAATCATTTTGCAGTTATCTGGGAAAACCTGTCAGATGTCGCTGTGGGTGAATTCTGGCAAGCTATGGAAATATTTCGGTGTAGAAATGTTTCTAAAGTTGCCTAGGCTTTCTGCAAAGATCACTTTAAGCCATCTGGACAGAGATCAATCGAATAAAGAGTGTTCACTTAATGAAATAAGGTTTTCCCAGGCTACCATGCAATTAATTATGTAAGTAAAAACACTCTCTCTTTTCTCTCTCTCTCTCTCTCTGACTTGTTAGAGAAAAAGAAAGAGAACTTGCTGCATTTGAAATGAAGAATACTAGGACGACATCCGTGTGCTGTCACAATGCCCGAGTCCCACAAGGCGCTCGTTCAGATGCTGTGAAGTAAACATAAACCCAGCATGAAATATTAATTCGGTTTCGTAGCCTAGCTGGCTCGAGTGCCATCAGAACAAACCGGGGCGTAAACACCCAAAAGTACTATTTCAATAAGTGACAGCCAAAATCTCTCATAGTATTTAAACATGGAGAAATGCCTGACAGACTGTGTTCCAAATCACGGTTTAAGATCATCATGTGCTGCCTCACTGAACATGCATACTGGTTAGTGTCGCTGTAGATCCAGAGCCTATCCTGGGAATGTTGGGTATGAGGCGGGAATACAACCTGGAGGACACTGTGCCTACACACACACACACACACACAAACACACACAGTCGTTCACATCAAGGGGCAATTTTCCATATTTAATCCACCCACAAGCGTGTTTTAGGGAGATATGATGAAACCAGAGAACGCAGAGGAACTCCATATAGACACTGTTCCTAGATAGGACTGGGAATCCTGGAGTTGTGGTTGCTCTCCACCATGCTATTCCTGTTATTTCATCATATTCTATGTCTTTACTTTTGCTTTACGTTTGTTTTCTTATTCACTGCAGCGGTGCTTGAAAGTATGTAGAAATTTCTAGAAATCTGCATGAACATGATCATCAGGTTGTCATACCGTTCATTGAAAAACACCTGACTCGAATTTTACCTTCAAATGAACTGCTAATCCTAGATGTTCACATACTTTTGCCTCTTACAGATATGAAATATTGGATCATTTTCCTCAATAAATAAATGACCAAGCGTGATATGTTTGTCTCATTTCTTTAATTGGGTTCTTTTTGTCTACTTTAAGGACTTCTGATGATGTTTTAGGGCATATTTATGCAGATACAGTATATAGACCGTTCAAGCACCACTGTAACTGCATTTAATTTGTTTTAATAGCATTTGCTTCCCCTGTCTCGTACTGCTCATTTCTTCTTTTTTTTTTCCTTCTTTCTTTTTTTACAACTTTGAACCGTTTGATATTTCCCACCTCTTTGTTGCTAAGCAACTAATTCTACCAGCAAAACCCTGGGTTTTTTCTGTTTGAGAAGATTTGGTGTCATCCAGCTCATTTGAACCTTTTCTTTCAAACAGATATCCCCTGAGACATTCTTCTGCAAAAATGTCTCCCTTTAGCACACAGGTTGTAATGTGGAAGCAGCTACATTAAGATAATTGCACCTAGCAGAGCTCGTATGCTTTGACAAGTTTATAAAACACTGACATACTATTTCATCAGTAGTGTGCGGTCTGGGACATTGCAGACCATTTGTGTTTTATTGTTATCTTTTAAAAGTCATCTTGTATCACCCCGGGGATATTCACGAAGCAGCAGTTATTGGGAAGATAAAGCAATGCACATTACAAAACTGTTGGTGAAAATATTTTAACCCAAGGGTTTACAGTGAAAAACGGACGAATTGTGGTGGCAGGTCTTCATCCCAACCCAGGAGAAACACTGATATACAGTAATGCGTTTCTGTTATTTAATATACATCATGCACATCTATACACTTCAAATCGCCATACATAATGTATTTAGTCTTTTAAAAAATGTATTTTTGTATATATGAGTATATGAATAGACTTTTTTGTATGTATTCATATGCATAAAAAAGAGAGGTTTTAAAAACTAAATTGATATGGAAGAAAATATGGAAGCCTGTTTCGCGTTTTTTTATTTCCCGCAATTTTTACTTTAAATGTCGCAATTCTGACTTTTTTCCTCACAATTTTGAGTTTAAATCTCGCAATTCTGACTTTTTCCTCACAATTTTGACTTTTTCCCTCACAATTTTGACTTTAAATCTCACAATTCTGACTTTTTTCCTCACAATTTTGAGTTTAAATCTTGCAATTTTGATTTTTTTCTCAATTTTTTTACTTTAAATCTCACAATTCTGACTTTTTCTCACAATTTTGACTTTAAGTCTCGCAATTCTGACTTTTTTCTCACAATTTTGACTTTAAATCTCGCAATTCTGACTTTTTCCTCACAATTTTGAGGTGAAATCTCGCAATTTTGACCTTTTTCTCAATTTTTTTTACTTTAAATCTCGCAATTCTGACTTTTTTCTCACAATTTTGAGTTTGAATCTCACAATTTTGACCTTTTTCTAAATTTTTTTACTTTAAATCTCGCAATTCTGACTTTTTTCGCACAATTTTGACTTTAAATCTCGCAATTCTGACTTTTTTCCTCACAATTTTGACTTTAAGTCTCGCAATTCTGACTTTTTTCTCACAATTTTGAGTTTAAATCTCGCAATTTTGATTTTTTTTCTCAATTTTCTTACTTTAAATCTCACAATTCTGACTTTTTTCTCGCAATTTTGAGTTGAAATCTCACAATTTTGACCTTTTTCTCAATTTTTTTACTTTAAATCTCGCAATTCGGACTTTTTTCTCACAATTTTGACTTTTTTCAAAAAAAATTTTAGTTTAAATCTCCCAATTCTGACTTTTTCTCACAATTGCGAGTTCATATCACACAATTTTTACTTTATTTCGCAATTACAAATTTAAATCTCACAAGCCTGACATTTTTTACTCACGATATCAAGTTTAAATCTCGCAATTCTGACTTTTTATTCTCGCAATTTAGACGTCCACTTGACATTTAGTGAGTTACACAGCATGCACAGACAAAGCATCAATCATTCTCTATAAATAGGCTATATACAGTAAAAACAACACACATCGGCTAGTCAAGACAAGGAAATCCAGATGTTAGCACACGCTCGTTACATGAAGTTAGTCACATTTCCGGTACTGCGTCAAGTGGACGTCTAAATTACTATGTGAGAAATAAAAAGTCTGAATTGTGAGAATTGAAGAAAACAAAATTGTGAGATATAAAGGTGCAATTGTGAGAAATAAACCTTTTTTGTTTTTATTTTTCTCTGTGGCAGAAACGCCTTCCATAAAAAAAGCATTCAGGAACTATAGATAAAATATACAATATACATAGTGTGTAAAGATGACATGTTCTTTTGCAAATTGCACCTCGTGCCATTATAAAGTGTGTTGTCATTGGGAAGACTGGGAAGATTTTACATGAGTGTCAATCGTGATGAAGGTGAAGAAGCTTCCAAAAGTTCTCAAGGACCGCATTTTTAAACAATACTCAACTGGAAAGACATACAGAGCCATAGCGAAGATCTTTAACATCCCTGTCAGTACAATCGGTTCAATAATATGCAAGTGGAACGTTCACTGAACCACAACTAATCGTCCCCAGACATGTGCGCCAATCGAGATTTCACAACCTGCTCTCAGACTAATAAGGCAGAGGTCACTACAAAAAAAAAACACAAAAAAAAGTCCCATGCACAACTTTCGAGTAATATCTTTTCACAGGCCATGATGACAGTGCTGACATTTCTACTTCTGGTTGTTGTTGTTTTTTTTCCTTCTAGTGTTTTTCAGATACTGATAAAGATAAGCATCATTGCATTATACCTCTAATTCATACATTCTGCCAGACTCTCAAGCTGTCCAACCGTTAGTATTGGCACCATTCTTCACCTTGCGAGCGATGCCACAGCTGTTGTTGCCATGTTTTCGCCCGCAGCAATGTAGTTATTTAATTCTGTCACAGGGGTTTAAACACTGGGCTAGATTCAGCTTAGGTTGTTTAGTCCTGATACTTTCAACAATCTGAGCTTCATGTTTCAGCTCAAAAATCAACCATCATCCAGGGACTAGATCTAGTGATCAATATTGTTTACTTTCATTGATACTTAGCAACAAAATCACTCCTTTTAAAGTAGGAAAGTTAAATGCACAAACAGTTGAAATAATTGAAATCGTGTGGGATTTTTTAATTTTTTTATTTTTTTTACCCATAATGCTACGCTTGATCATGCAGACATGAATGGAGTTCATGTTTCTCAGTGGCGCCTGCCGTCATGGTTTTTTGATGTTAGTTATTCCTGACAGCGACTGTCAGAAGCATTTAACTATGCTGATCTTTAAACAAAGAACGAAATGGCATTGTTAGGGTCTATGCCCAAAAAAAGGTTTTGTACTTTTATTTTTTTTCATAGAAAACTCAAAGTTTAAAAAAACATTGGATTAATGCCTAAAAGCACTAACACCACACCACCTAATAAACCATCAAATGAAATGTGTTTCTGCATGCACAGGAATGTATGAAGTAGAAAAGATAATGTTTGCTGTACTTGGGACCACACTGCATATTCACACGTATGCGTGTTTGCAGTCTCACGGCCCTCGTTTACCCACGCGCAACGTTCACAAGGCTGCAGGATCTTCCGCTATTTGTATTCGAGGGCTGTCTGTGCATCCTTTACGTACCCTTTGGTGAATCCTGCATTGATGCAAATTGAAAAGCAGTCTCTTAGGCAAAAAAATGTTCAATTACGCTGGCTAGGATCTATCGTACTAGACAGGCTGTTGACATTAGCGATTGTGTCAACATCAAAGTCAACAATCTAGAACACTGGTTCTCAGTATAGTGTCTGTGAAGCATAACCAGGGGGTCATTTAAACTTGAATGGGTTTAATCCCAACTTCAATAACTCAATAACAAATAGGCCTATAAATAAATCATTTTTAAAAAGAAAAAAGAATTGCACCTAATGTGTTCTATTGGCGTAAAGTTCAGGAATGAAAGGCTCTAGTCAATAGACATATTTAAACAATGAACTTAATATTTAAATTGTTGTATTATGGTGTTTTAAAAAAGGGATATGTGGAATTTATTTGACAGTTAAAGGAGTTATTACGAGCAAAAAGTTCGAGAACCGCTGATTTAGAAGATCAGCCATAACATTAAAACCACTGACAGGTGACGTGAATAACGTTGATTATCTCGTGACAGTGGCACCTGTCAAGGGGTGGGATATATTAGGCAGTAAGTGAACAGTCAGTTCTCGAAGTTGATGTGTTGGAAGCAGGAAAAATGGGGAAATGTAAGGATCTGAGCGATTTTAACAAGGGACAAACAGCAGGTCTTGAGGGGTGTTCCTGTTATGCAGTGGTTAATGCCTACCAAAAGTGGTCCAAGAAAGGGCAATGGGTGAACCGGCGACAGGGTCATGGGTGCCCAAGGCTCACTGATGCGCATGGGGAGCTAAGGCTAGCCCGTCTGGTCCGATCCCACAGAAGAGCTACTGTAGCACAAATTGCTGAAAAAGTTAATGACTCTGTCAGAACTGGACCATGGAGCAATGGAAGAAGGTGGCCTGGTCTGATGAATCACATTTTCTTTTGCATCATGTGGTGCGTGTGTGTCGCTTACTTGGGGAAGAGATGGCACCAGGATGCACTATGGGAAGAAGGCGAGCTGGCGGAGGAAGAGTGATGCTCTAGGCAATGTTCTGCTGGGAAACCTTGGGTCCTGCATTCATGTGGATGTTACTTTTATGCGTACCACCTACCTAAACATTGTTGTAGACCAAGTACACCCCTTCATGTCAACGGTATTCCATAATAGCAGTGGTCTCTTTCAGCAGGATAATGCGCTCAGCAACACTGCAAAAATTGTTCAGGAACGGTTTGAGGAACATGACAAAGCATTCAAGGTGTTGATTTGACCTCCAAATTCCACAGATCTCAATCTGATCGAACGTCACTGGGATGTGCTGGACAAACAAATCCGATCCATATAGGCCCCACCTCGCAACTTACACGACTTAAAGGATCTGCTGCTAACGTCTTGGTGCCACATACCACAGCACACCTTCAGAGGTCTTGTGGAGTCCATGCCTTGAGGTGGCTGGGGGGTGAAAACAACACGACGAACAAAAAGACAGGACAGAGTGACGTATATAGTGACTGAAAAGACAAAGTGATGAAGTGAAATAAAATGTTGCATTTAGACCACAGGTTTCAAGGCTCACAGGCCAGACGTAGCCTGCTGCCTTATTTCATTCAGTGCACTCTATGTTTTCACACTAAACCAATAACATTTCGAATTCACACCAGGCCTAGTTAAGTTTGGTTAAGTTTAGCAAGTGGAATTTTCCTCCATTCATCCATTTTTTAAGCTGCGCGACTGTACAGGGTCTTCATTGCATGTAATGCGCCATACATTCTCAGGTCAGGACTACAGGCAGGTCATATTAGCACCCGCACTCTCTGCTTACGCAACCACGCGTTTGTAATCCGGGCAGAATGTGGTTTGCCGTTATCCTGCTCTGGATGACAGCATATGTTGCTCCAAAATGTGTACATATCTTTCTGCATTAATGCTGCCCTCACAGATGTGCAAGTTACCCATGCCATAGGCACTGACACACCCACATACCATGACAGATGCTGGGTTTTGAACATTACACTGATAGCATGGTCCTTTTCTTCTTTGGCCCGGAGAACACGACGGCTGTTTTGTCCAAAAACTATTTGAAACATCGACTCGTCGGACCACAAAACACGATTCCACTGTGCTACTGTCCATCTCAGCCCAGAGAGGTGGGCGGAGCTTCTGGACAGTGTTGATGTGCGGCTTCTGTTTTGCATAGTAAAGCCTTAACTTGCATCTGTGGATGCAGCGGCGGATGGTGTCGACTGACAAAGGTTTACCAAAGTATTCCCGAGCCCATGTCAAGATATCTATTATAGACTCATGACGGTTTTTAAGACAGTGACGTCCGAGGGATCGGAGATCACGAGCATTCAGAAGTGGTTTTCGGCCTTGCCCTTTACGCACCGAGATTTAACCGGGTTCCTTGAATCTTTTAATTATATTATGTACTGTAGAAGGTGAAATGCCCAAAATCCTACCGATTTGTCTTTGGGGAATATCGTTCTCAAAGTGTTGCATCTGTTAGCAGATTGATGAGCCTCGACCCATCCTCGCTCTTGAAGGACTAGGCCAACCCTTTCCATTTTGAGTCATTTTGCTGTTGCAATTTTCACATTTGTTGTGGTGATTTTGGTTTTGCAGTTACATTTTTGGTTTGCTAATTTATATTGCGCTTACTGGCCACCGTAGATGCCTTCAAAATTTCTTTTCAGTTAAAATGCTGCTTTATACTGTATATGGAGTTCTATATAAATATGTACTCCTTTTTGTTACGATACTACGATGTGGGAAATCAGGATAGAAGGGTTCATGTCTCTCAGAACTGCCAGTCCAAGTTATTTAATCAACATGCATGGATTCCATGCTGAAATCCAAACTTTGCCATTGTGTGTGTGTGTGTGTGTGTGTGTGTGTGTGTGTGTGTGTGTGTGTGTTCCTGTCATTTAAACACTGAGGGTTGGAGTTCAAAGGTCAGTGTTTAATCTGTAAAGTGAATGTCTTGAGATCATAGTCACAATGAGAATTATTTTGAATGAACATTTGGGCGGGGAGTGTTTTGTGTATGTGTGTGTGTGTGTGTGTGTGTGTGTGTGTGTGTGTGTGTGTATTCCTATGGAAGAATAGGTATACAACACTAAAAAGAGATGTAAAGAGATATTCTTTATTAAACTCGACCTGTGTGAATTTGACACAATGAGAGAAATCAGTAACGTTAAGTCATATAGAGACTCTATAATCAAAATGGTTCGAAGATCCATAGAACATCATTATATAGTCCACAGGAAATCTACACTGGGGTGAAAGCTACCAAATTGTACCATAGAAAAACAACTCTGGACACTGGACCAGAGATGGAAATGAGTTTCAATTCTACTGCAAGTACTTTAACAGGTTAACCCAAGAGCATTGTCAATCCTGGACTTATATTAAGGTCTACTTCCACGTCTGGAACTCTGCCCCTCCTGTACACTTCCTTTAAAAACTTTGACACAGCACATGTTTTCTAATATTCTGATATCCTATGATCTTGCATGTAGACATAATTAGACAAATTGCAGCTAATTAGGAAATGTTTTAATCAAATCACGCTGTAAGCCATAGATTTAATCTGTTCTGTGCCTAAAAATATCACTATCACAATATCAGTCGACTTGCTTGTATGCGCATGTACGAAGAAGCGTTTAATGTCAAATTCATGGTGCTTACAGACTAAAACACACACACACACACATTGTGTCTATCGTCTGTTTATAAATCTGTCTGACATGATTGTCTGTGTTGTGGCACGTTGGGAAAAGTGTCAATAAGCTCTTGTGGCAGGGTTGAAGCGTTCCCTAAATCAACATCTCATGTTTAAAACATTACTAATGATACTTAATAATTGGTGCTATCCAATTAACTATTTTATAGCAGTTATAAAAGAAAAAAAAAATTCAATAGAAACAGAAAGACATGATTTCACACACTGAAATTCACAATATGCACAAGAATTCTGTTTATAAATACCTCAATTGTACCTCATAATCCTGCAATATATTATATGCGTTCTTGTTTAAGACTAGTCTTAAATAAATAGTATTTGAAAAATTCACTAAATTCACTACATTTCTATACCCAAAAAGTTACCTGAATATGGTCCCGAGTATGAAATATACGCCTACTACTCACTGTATTAGGAACACCTGTACACCTGCTTATTCGTGCAGTTATCCAATCAGCCAATCTTGTGGCAGCTTGTTCATATCAAACATCAGAACTGGGGGAAATTTGACCGTGGCATTGTTGTTGGTGCCGGATCAGACTGCTTTATTTTAGAAACTGCTCATTTCCTGGGACTTTCATGCACAACAGTCTATAGTGTTTACACAGAATGGATGCAGTAAACATCTGTTGAGCAGCAGCTGGGGAGAAATGCCTTGCTGATGAGAAGGGTCAGAGGAGAATGGCCAGATTGGTTCAAACTGACAAGAAGGCTAGATTCTAAAAAAAACACTGGGTTAAAAATAACCCAAATTGGGTTATTTTTACCCCAATGGCTGGGTAAATATAGGACAGAACACAGCTTGGGCTAAACTAACCCATCAAGTTCGGTTATTAATTTTAAACCAAGTAAATGGCTTGTTTTTCAACCCGAAGTATGGTTTCATTTTTTTTTTTACAAAAATGCTGGGTTCATTTTATTTCATAAATGGGTTCATATTTTCCGGGCTATTTTTACCCTGTGAAAATGTCAAATATATCAACATTATAAACAAATATGTCAACATGATATCTCCTTTATTTCTACACAAGAAGGTGTTCAGAAATGTATTGAGCTATGTCTAGAGCTGCTAATGTGGTGTTTACATACTCAGCAAAAATAGAAACGTCCCTTTTTCAGGAGACTGTATTTTAAAGATCATTTTTTAAGATAAACATAAGTTTTACGGATCTTTATTGGAAAGGGTTTAATCGATGTTTTTCATGCTTGTTCAATGAACCAGGATTGATTCAACTGTGAGTGAAAATGACCCAACCAATTACCCAGTGGTTGGGTTACACAAAACTACCCAATAACTACCCAGACTGAGAAAATAACCCAGTTAAATGACCCAAAACGTTCAACCCAGTGTTTTTGTAGAAAAATAACCCAGCATTTTTTAGCATGTATGGTAACTCAAATAACCACTCTTTACAACTGTGGTGAGCAGAAAAGCATCTTAGAATGCACAGTACGTGGAACTCGAGGTGGATTGGCAACAACAGTAGAAGACCAGTGAACAAAATTTCTGTGTTGAAAAGGCTCACCGAAACTGGACAGTTGAACGTTGCTTGGTTTGATGAATCTCGATTTCTGCTCAGATGGTATGTTTAGAACTTGATGCCATCAGCATGAATCCACCAACCCAACCTGCCATGTATTAACCGTTCAGGCTGGTGGTGGGGTGGTGTAATGTTGCGGGGAATATTTTCCTAGCACACATTAGGTCCCTTTATACCAGTCGTGTATTGTTTAAATCCCACAGCCTGTCTGAATATTGTTGCTGATAATGTGCATCCCTTTTATGACCACAAATTGCCATCTTACATTATATAATGGCTACTTCCAGAATGATAATGCGACATGTCTCAAAGCGCAAGTCCCAAACTGGTTCCGTGAACACGACGACACAGACACTAAGATCTGAATCCAGTAGAGCACCTTTGGGATGTAGTAGAACCTGAAGGTTGCTACATGAATGCGCCTTCATAGATCAATCACCATAGTCCAGAATCTCAGAGGAACTTTCCAACAGGTTATAGATTCCATGCCATGAAGAACTGAGTCCTCCTAGTATTAGTCACTAGTGAGTGTACATTAAACATCTCTATACCATAAGTATCATGATTATACCAATGAATAACTCTAGAATATTAAATTACTCAGACCACAATGCTCTAAATAACATTACTGTCAAGAATGAACACTCCTAAGCAATTACAATACCAAACTCATGTCATTTACATTCATAGCTGGTCACAATAGACAAACACAAAGTTGTTGTTTTTTTTTGTCTTACAATCATCTGTCTTTCTAAATCTAACTTTTTTTTTATTCTAAATTTTATTCTAAATAAGAATGAACAAATATAAACCAGTAACATTCACGAGTGTATAACAAGTACTGCTCTGTGGTAACTCTGTTCTGAAGATTTGGCTACAGTAAAACCAATATTGATATTAAAAATTACGGAACTGAAATATAAAATTCCATGTAAAGTAAGGACTAGTCTGCAATAAAGCTATTCCTATTTTAACTCAGTAGTCTTGCAACTCAACCAGATCTTGTTCAGTAAAATCCAGTAATCATGATTTCCTACATTTCAATCCACTCCTATATTTGGAGCCTCTCTAGCGGACTGACATTCAAACCAACATTGTTTTTGTATGAGATCCAACACTATGAAGTCAGTCTCCTAGGAGAGTCCTTTATCTTGAAGTTTTCCATTTGTTTTCCGAGATGGAAAGCACTGGAAGGCTTAAACTACTTACTTAAGGTCCGACGCTGTCCCAGTGAACCTTTGTATATCTTATACGGTATTTCAGCAAGCACTGCGTTTTGCAAATCTTGCGTAGGATGTGATCATCGTCAGACACGACCACGTACACCGTGTAGCTTCTTGCACCTTTCTGGTGGCACCCAAATGACGTAGTGCCCAAAGAGCTGCACCTCGAGAGCTTCTTTTAGATATCTGTGCTGCTGAGTTTCAGAGACGCCTTGGACAGGTCGCTGTGGATGGTGGACATGGCGACGGTGTCGTATTCTTCCTCTCTTGTCGAAAGCCTCTTACAGAGCCGGAAGGAATGCAGGTCACGCTGGAAGTTGCGGTTCAGGAAGCCGTAGAAGATGGGGTTGATGCAGATGGAGCACATGGCAGTCAGATGGCACAGCAGGAACAGGGGGTTGTGGGTACAGTTCATGGTCGCTTCGTGGTTCCAGTCGACGACAGCGTTGAAGACGTTGAGCGGCAGCCAGCAGATAGCGAAGGCCACCACGATGGAGAACAGCATGACGTTGATACGCTTTGTCTCGTGGCTGCGGTACTTGTTCTCACGCATTCGCTCCATCACACTCTTCCGCTGCCTCAGACGGACGTAGATCTGGGGGGGGAGGTGGGTTTGAGAGTGAACGTCAGAGAAAAGGAGAAAAGTAGTAGAATGAGAAAGATAGAAAAGGGGAATATATTATTTAATTGTATATATTGTATATGGTTCAGTGTCAAATTAATGAGAAATCCAGTGTAGAAGTAGTGGAGATAGCAACTGCTGACTCAGTTACAGAATGCAATGCAGCTACACAACACAGTTATGGCAGAGACTCAACTCGGCTAGTTAGCGATCTACGAGACGACAAACGTGATGGCGTTGATGTGGTATTAGCATGAACGTTCAAGCTTTTGGGAGCTGATCTGTCTGAGCAGAGTGTACAGATGAGGATGCGATAGTGGGACAGACTAAAAGACTAAAGTGCTGCTGCATCGTGCTCATCGTGGGGTGTGAACGCCATTGAAGATCACATGGTAATTCTAAGGATTAATCTGCAAGTCATTCAGGATGGATTTTACCTTTGAATTTATGTGTGTGTGTGTGTGTGTGTGTTTTCTTAAGAGTCTCTGTCCTTTCATCCTCCTCCGCTCTTGCTTCATCAATCTGTTGGTCCAATTCCTGGATCTCAAAATGACTGAATCAATTCTCTTCAGCCGATTTGTTTGGCAGAGGCTCTTGTTATTTAGAGCAACTACACAGCAGGATTCACAGAAAACAGTATTTACTAACAGGTCCTATGCTGTTGGCTAATGTGTCTCTCTGCATCTCATCCACCCCTTTTAATCTCTCATTATCTTCCTCTTCGCAGTGGTTTAACGTGATCCGAATTGGAATTGTTTGGGGGTTTTCGCAGTTCCGCATGCTCTGGGGTTGAGTTCGCTGATTCTCTATAATCGGGTCGTTTAAAAGACGCAGAAAATCCCGGAGGGATTGTGGCGCGGGTTAACGCAAAATGACAGTCACTGACGTCATCGGTGGCTGTATAACCAGAGCGTATTCTTACACGGGTTAGTATGTCTTCCTAATGAGTCACAGTTGCCATGGTAGTTGTAGTTAATTGTATAAGTCTTGAGCTGTTCTCACTACTTGGTGTGTGCCGCCAGCGCTTGTGCAAGAAGCCTCAAGAAGAAATAACAGATGACAGTGTAACACATTTAGATCTAGTACATCCTCAGACTAATGAATTGGATGGAAAAAAAAGCTCATAATAGTAGCATTAACATCATTATCGAGACTTACAGATGTAATCTTGAGTGGCTACAGGATGTTGTCTGGCTAATTTATGAAAATGACAGAGAGTGTCAGGAGGCACATTAGATTATTAATACGATAAACTGTGTCACCTGGGGTTCGTACAGCTTTTCTAAAGTACATTTCAAGTATTTTTTCCAATTGACTAGCTGTGCCTTATGTTTGAGATCGGTGCGATTTTCTTTCTACTATTAAATGTTGTTGTAACTGCACTTGCATTGATCGGCGCGACAGACCAACCATAATATAAACATATTGCATGTGTTTTAGGTTGTACTTAGACCACAACACCACTGACTAGCCAGTTCTGTCCACTATTTGTTTATTGAGTCACATGATCCTGTTTGGTCATATCTGCTGTACGTCCTCACACTAGCTATGTTTCCATCCACGTATTTTGAAAACACAAAAAAAAAACCTTGAGTGGAAACACCAGATGCTAATAAAATCTCCAAAATGTGCATAAAACCCATATGCGCTCAATTGAGGTGGATACGTTTTCTATTCGAGACGAAGCCGTGCGCATGAACTATGTTGGAAACACATTTACGGAATAAATTCCTTGACGCATATTTTTAAAAAAATAAATAAATAGTCACATGACTTTGCCTCAACAAATCATGTGATTGGATAACTGGCTCCGAAAAAAGTAAAAATGGCGGAGAGCGAGATGCGGCAGTTTATGTTTTATGCGAGATTCCGAGTTAAATTCGCAAACGTAGCTACGCACAGGAGAACATCAAGCCGCGGGATGAAAACGTGCATGTTTTTTTGAGACGTCCCACCAATATTGACTATTTAATACACTTTCAAGCAGCAAGCTAAGGTATGCATCAAAATGGCCGGTATGGTAGTTACCCACCTGTAGCAAATGATTTTATATGTCATCTTAAAGTGAGCTTTTCTACCACCATTGCTATGTACCCTGTCATTGAGCATGCCAAATGCTCAATGACAGGGACCAGATACATGCCAAATAAAAAAAAAAAAAAAAAAAAAGAAAGTCCTTGAGCAGTGGAAGTTGAGTGTCTAAGGTTATCCATTAGCGCCTGGAAGATTGTTACTTCAAATCCCAGGGCTGCCAGAGAACCACTGTTTGGGCCCTTAAGCAAAGCCAACTTATCCACAGGACACTTTAGATAAAAGCATATTTTGCCCTATTAGCTTTTAAAAATGCTGTGTGATATAAACAGGGACAAAAAATACAAATGCCACGCGAGCTGTAATTTAGGTTCAGAGGAACAAAAAGTGTTGTTTTTCACAGCTTGCGGTTAATTAAGTGCAAAGCATAACCGAGTTGAAGACGACTGTAAATGACTTTGGCTGAATATCCGCTATCACTTTAAAAACGGCTAATTATTATTGCAGTAATTGCAGATGCTTTCATTTAAATCCCGCCAGCGCCATTAACAAACATAACCCTCTACATGGCTGGAAAATGAAGTCTACATATTAACACTTATGCGTTTGTCTATTATTTCTTTGACACCTGCTCAAAATGGGCCTACGCTTCTAAAAGCATCTGTCTTCCTCTATCACGGAGCATAATTATGGCCTTTGAGCTAAGGTCTGGAGGTATTGCATCTCCAGGTTTGGGACAATTCCCTCTAATCGTACGACTCTCTCTCCCTTTCTCTCTCTCTCTCTCGCTCTCTCTTTCTCTCTTCTACAGTCTCATCGTGTGTGTATACAGCATCTGCGTGCATGCGTGATGCATGTTATTGAGCTCATGCTAATAATGTTTAATCAGCAACACACACTCTACACTATCCCACAATGCCCTGTTCCAAGCCCACTATAATATCGATCGTAAATATTATGAAGGGCCCTGGAGAGGCTGGTATGTACAAGCACTCCAGCTGCTCTGGGGGAATTTTGCGTAAGTGTGTTTCTGCTTTTCTTCTCAAGGGGGTGGAGATTTTAATCAACCAAGAAAATGAGAACGAGAAGAGGCAGAGAGGGTTCTTGGTAAACCTCCAGTCATTACTAAGCCTCTGGAAATGGCTTCACACACACACAAACACACACTAAAATACCAAGTCAGTTCACTGCCACAGCATACGGTTTTATTAAATCCAATGCAAATAAAATCCTTCCATAGATGCCAACTCATTTCAAACTTACACACACACATTTGTCCTACAGTTCTTGTGGGGACCTTATATTTACATAATTATGAATGCAGCTTTTCCTTGTGGGAACCAGCGACAAGGTCACCCCCAGCAATTCCTACACTTGGCCACCTGATTTGAAACAGCGTATAACTAGCACAAATTGTTTTATGCTAGTCAAAGCTTAACTCCTAGGCTGTGTGCTAAACAAATGGCTGCAAATTTAAGTGATAATCGGTGAAGTAAGCTAATTATTTGGCTTATTCTATACTACATAGACTATACTAAATTTCTCTTTTAGTATAGGTTAAAATATCAATATAACACCACTGTCTCTTATCCTTATATAGTTAGCATTTGAAATGTATGTAAAAAACAAACAAACAACAACAAAACACACACACACACACACACACAATTAAAAGCAGAAGAGGATAAATTAATGCTAATTAATTTGATTTTAGTCAACTTGCTTCCACTTGTCTATGTAATTGAACAAGAAAAAGTTCATCTCTAACCCTTTAAACTCTAATTTAAAGACAATCTCCGCTAATAAAGACCCCAGTAGCCTAATGGTCTAATAGTTATTTTTCACATGCTATAAGGAAATATTTTAATCATACGGGTCAATTTTAAGCCAAATTCAACGTTTAATTCATTGTGTATCTAGTGGTTGTTTTTATTGTATTCTTTATTAAACTGTTTTACCCCTCATCCAAAATAATAAAGCAGTAATTCTGTCATTGTTGCATATAAAACGATATGACTGGTGTGGATAAGGGGCCATTGAGTGAGCTGTCACTCAGTGCACGCCAAATGTTCAGCAACAGCCCTGTACGCTGTTGTGTCGTTGTCTAGTTGCAAATGCAAAATCTTACCGCCTTTCTGTCTCTTTAAGTCCAAGCCTTGTTTTCTAGTTCCAGTTCCGTGTAAAAAATATGGACCGCGATGATGGATTGCCTCTAATAAATGGACAGTTCATATATTGCCTCTAATAAATATCACGCTGCTTTTACACCATCGCGCGCGTCCTTCCTCATAGAACCACACGTTACACTTATATGACAAAATCTTTTCAGTAATTTATATCTTAATGCACTTTTACAGGAAGGTGTCTAAACACAATAAAGTGAGCAGTGAATTTGAAATCTTGATTTTTTTTTTTATTATTAGTCAAATTCAAAATAAATGCATTTTTAATATGTCATAAACACACTCTCAGTCAAGGGACTGTTAGGAACTATCATAAACATAAATGATTCCACTTGTTTGATGAATCTTAATTTAAAAATTGTGGACTCCGACAGCCTAGGCTATTAGTATCAGTCTGTAATATTCATATCGTTGCATTTATAAATACATATATAAACATGGATGTTATTGGAAATGAAGCTTGACTACAAGCTTATTTCTAGAACCTCATAAGTTACAGCATATTACAAGAAAAAGAAAATGTTTAGCACTTATATGTAGGTCACAGGTGTATTTGTTTGTTTCATAACTCTAACAGAAAAAAAAAAAACCACACACACACACACACACACACTTTGTTTTTTACTGTAACTTTTTGTTACTATGTGAAAGTTCATGCACAGTTCCAGGATGTGCCTTCACAATATCAGTGTCTAGATCAGGGATGGGCTGACTGTCCTAGCAGGTCAAAGCTTAGCATGTTTTTGGTGTTTGCCTTGTCCTAATAGACCTCATCATGCTGATAAAGAGCTTCATGATTAGCTGATAAGGTGAAGACAGTTGTGTCTAAACTGTGTCATATTCTGGGAAAACAACCATCCATATTCTCCACTGAGCCAACATCACCATGGTTTCTTTCTTTTCTCCATGTAGTTGAATTCAGAGCTAAACAAACTGCTGTCATTGGGAGTGACGCACTTTTCAGTCTAGATGCTTAAATCTGGATAGAATTGATCACATTGTGTCTTGACTTGTAAAGTGTTGTCCCTTTAATGTGTTTTCAGAAAAGAAAAGGAGAAGGAAACATCATATATCTCATCTGTTCACCGTTAAATTCAAAATGTACTTCTGAGTTATTAGAATTTGAATGAGCTGACAATACAAACACGTGCAAGAGCGTTCCACGTTCTTTTAAACTTCCAAAGCACGACACATTTTTAACACTTTTTCTTAATGTAGGAGGCTGTCGAGTTCCTCTCCAATTGTTTGCACCTGCACTGAGAAACTTATTTGCATGGATCTCTCAAGTCTGAAATACAATTTAAGAAAATAATAATAATAATAATAATAATAATAAATACAATATATCTCCTATCGTTTCGTAAAGAAGCAAGTAATTATCTATGTGTATATGTATTGTATATGTATAATAAATTGTAATTCTGAAAGACACCATTTTGGTCTTTCAGAATTCAGTGCAGGTGTTTCTGCTTTAAATAACTGCTGATTTCGAAATGTGCAATCAACACCCCAGGCCTTCAACAGATTTTGTGAGCACCATCTTCGATAAACACATTATCGCTATTATTGCTGCAATGCTTCCGCACAATTTGGTCACCACACTTAGGGCGTTTTCACAATTGGCCCAATTACTTGAATATTCTGGGCTTGTTTTGAGCAGGGTTTGCTGTAGCGTTACGATTTAAGATAAACCTGTGCCAGCATGACAATGCCCCTGTGCACAAACTGAGGTCTGTGAAGACATGGTTTGCCAAGTTTATGTGGAAGAACTCAAGTGGCCTGTGCAGAACCCTGACCTCAACCCCACTGCACACCTTTGGGATGAACTGGCACGCTGGCTGTGCACCAGGCCTCCTCGCCCAACATCAGTGCCTGACCTCACTAATGCTCTTGTGGCCGAATGGGCAGAAATTCTCAAAGCCACGCTCCAAAATCTAGTGGAAAGCCTTCCCAGAAGAATGGAGGCTGTTATAGCAGCAAAGGGGGACTAAATCTGGAATGAGACGTTCAACAAATACATATGGGTATGATGGTCAGGTGTCCATATACGGGACGCAGCCCTGAATTCGTGTTGAATGCCTCTCACAGGTTTCATTTGTTCTTCACTATGGTGAATAAGGCAACATAACCCATGCTAAGAAATGTTCTTCTGCAGGTATTTCTTTACCTTTACTTGCTTATAGAGTCTATAGAGAAATAATTCAGTTTGTGAGTTGTGGTCACTTGCATCACTAATGCTTTGTTTTGATTTCTTGCTTAAAGCCTTTAATGCCCTGTCTTGAATATAACAGGCTCTGTGCATCATTACTAAATACTACCTAGACCAAAGCTGACACTTCTTACCTTCAGGTAGCAAATGAAGATGAAAGTGAGGGGTGCGACATACTGCAGCAGCAACATGGTGGTGGTGTAGGCAAGCCTGAATTGGCTTGAAGGCCACTGCTCCATACACACCACCTTGCCTTGGTAGTGCTCACGCATAATGGCGGGCAGCTGCTGCAGGGGTGCATCAGTGGTAATGGAGAAGAGTAGAAAAGGCATGGCAGTGAGCAGGGCCAGAGCCCAGCTGAGGCCAACACCCAGGCAGGCATGGAATGCACTGGGTCTCCAGCCACGTGGTCGCACGATCAGCTGGTGGCGCTCAATGGCAATCAGCACAAGGGAGAAGATGGAGACAGAGACAGAGGTGCACTGCACTAGGCTGTTGATCTTGCACATGGCACTACCAAATATCCAGTGGTCCATGAACGTGTAGATAAATGTGAAAGGCAGGGAGATTAGTGCCATCAGCAAGTCCGAGGCTGACAGGTTGGCAATAAGCACGCTAGTGGCATTGGAGAGTTCACGTTGGCTCCAGATCAAAACAATCAATGCCAAATTACCAGTCACTCCCAGCAAGGCTACAGCAATGTAGGCCACAGCAAGGGTCACAAATAAGGGCTGGTCGGCATGGCACTCGTCACCATGAAATGCCGAAAAGTTGGCGAGGGTACAGTTGGGGGAGGAGCAGTTTAGGATGGCAAGAGGCGGGGCAGGAGGGAGAAGGTAAGTGTCAGGCATTGTGACGTCTCTTTTCACTGTAATTGGCGGACTGCTCTAGTCGAAGGTCCTTGTCAACTTTTGAGATGTAGCAGCGATGTAGGCACTGTCGAAAAAAGAAAACAACTGATATGAACAAAACACTGAAAAGACTGTTGTCCTTTTGTATATCCTATTTCTTCATGGATTTTTTTACTTACTGATTCTAATTCATTTACTGGGTCTGAAAAAAAAAAAAATCAAACGTTATTTATTACTCATCAAACTGCAAATACTTTAGCAATGTCATTATTATTAAGCACAAACACCATTGCTTGGACAAAGACTTCAGTCTGCCTCTCAACCCCCACCCAAAAAAATATACATCTATTACCGCAGTTACATATTAGTCATTAATTAGTAGTTATGTAAAAAGTTAAACTTTAAGAGTCAGCGAACTCTAAAGGTAGTCTCAGGGTTTTAGGGCTGAGCAGACTGGCTTCATGCGAATATACAGTAGGTACTCAGTACAGGTATTCCATTTTCAAATTTTTTCCCGCAGATCAACCGTGAAAATGTTGATCATGTTGACATTAGACAACTGATTTATATTTTTTTAAAATAGGGTTATATCGGAAATGTACGATAAACGTTTTCATTGTTTGTTCTACGTTACTGCGGAATCACCTCGAAATCTGCCATCCAGCTGAGTTTTTGCGATTGCCACTGCCAGCAAGCAGTTCCTGACTGCACAGCTGATCATTTTATGAGTAAGCCCTCCTGTACTCTCCTTAAACATGAAATGGTTGAAATGCTCAGGTCGTTTTTAGCCACTTGATTCTGGACCACTGAATTGTTAATATCATGAACAAGAAAAACATCAATATCGCACAATTGTGCTGAAACCACTAGTGAAACCTGAATTTACCCTTGTAGTTAGCACCTTTATTATTTGAATATTCTGTATATAAAATAAGCAACATTGTGATTGACAGCAGCCACGTATTGTTTTTTTTTTAATCTGCAGAAATTGGTTTTAATAAGATTAAGCTCGTTAGTTCCTGTAGGGTCTCCCACCCTTGTAATTGGGAGTGGCATATTCGGGAAAAGTAGATATAGTGTGGGCCGCAGGTAATTACTGTACAAGATATTTCATTACACGTTTTCCTAATTAGTCATCCTTACTCATGCTTAATTTTAAAGCAGGTCTGAATACGAATCACGTTATCGAGAGAACAAGAGTAACAATTTAAGCTCTGCAATTCCATCCCATCTCTTTTCGACTCTTTTTCACTCCTATTTCACGCACGTTCACAAAGATTCAGTCAGGAGATGGTGAAACTGACAGGACTATTTCCCTGTCTACACGCCTGCCAATAGCACGGTCTACAAAAGTCAAGCAGCTTGCGCTCTCTTCAAAAATCGTTCCCTAGACAGTAGTGTTCTACGAAGTGACCTTAAAAGCAGCCAGCTATTAAGGTAATTGAAAGCTCTCTCAGGCAAAGTCCAGTAAATGTCATGTTAGAATGAATCTTGAAGATGTCATGTGGAATATTTAAATTATTTTCGACTGTTCGGGATGAACCTGAATGGCCCCATCCTGAATCATGGCCAGAATGTTGGTGCCAATCATACAGCAGTCATTTTGTTTGTGTAGGTGCAGAAGTGTGAGACAGAAACAGGGACATACACACCAGCACACAGACTAGGAATGAGAGAGAGGCAACACTACACGCTTTATTACTCATAGAAGAAATTTATGCCAATCTTTGTGGTATTTCATTACCTATGAAACTTCTAAGTTGACATATGGCCTACGCTGTCGCTTATATTACTTGTCACATGCTTCACCACTGGATGTTCATAAACAACTTTTATAGATACTACACGGATCACATTATCATGTTGAATATGTAGGTGTGCAATAGTTTGAGTTATCATGAAGGCATGAAAGCAGCACCGGATTATTATTTCATGTACATTAAAACGATCAAAATCGTTTATTTTCCACATGCTGTCACTGAGAATTTCAATGCATATGACATAAGTGGATCAAAGAAAGGCAGGACCCATCTCTAAGAATAATACATGAGCCCAAAAATAGTCTTACAAGCAAGAAAATTTCAACGACCTACTACATCCTTCTTCTCGTAAGCTCTCTCTCCTTCATCATGAATCATCATGGAGCTGGCTTCCAGCTAGGCTACGGGTTCACAGCAGTGCTGTTAACATTATAAGCACCTTCAACTTCAACCTGTTGGATTACATTTGACACCTAATAGCCATCTTGGAAATACTGCCTCAGATCATTCAGGCAAATAGCTTATATAATACAATATATTATATATTAAATAATATACACGTCTTTTTAATTCGTTTAATGGCATCAAGTCATGTTCTATTTTTGTGTGAGATTAGAAAGCTGTTTGAAATAAGGAGAGAGATGAATGGTTTGGAATCCACAACGGGTCCCTACTATAAAGCAGCTACAGTATACAGTGTAATTCAGTTGTATGCAAAAGTTTGTGCACCCCTGGCCAAATCAAATATTTAGTTGATTTTTGAAGTGAAACGCCATTAACACAACCTCTGCAGCAATTTATGGCATGTGCAGACGTTTGGACATCCTTCCTGTTATAAAGTCTCGGAACATAATTTACTTATTAGGCCTTAATTGACTTGGTAGGACTTGCTACTAAGATTAAGAATTATCATTAGTAATTGGCAGCTGATGACATTTCCAGAGCATAATAAACTCTTCAAACCTAACACTTAACAACCATAGGCTCCTCTAAGCAGCTGACTGAGAATCTGAAATGTAATCTAATCGGTGCATACAAAGCAGAGGCAGGCTATTAAAAAAGGTATCAAAGCATTTCCAGCTCGCAGTTTCCACTCTCCCAGATGGCATTAAGAACTGCCGTTAAGGGGAACTATGGAAGTCAGGGCAAGATCTGGAAGACAATGAAAACTTTCAGATAGAACTGTTCATATGTTGGCCAGAAAGGCAAAGCAAAACCCTCGAATGACCGCAACGAAGGTTTAGCTGACATAGGAGCATTACACATACATTGCACAAACATGATCTGCATGGAAGAGTCATCAGAATGAAACCATACGTTTACATTTATTGCATTTGGCAGACACCCTTATCCAGAGCAACTTACATTTATCTCATTTATCCAACTGAGCAGTTGAGGGTTTAGAGCCTTGCTCAAGGGCCCAGCAGTAGCAGCTCACAACCTTCCAATCAGTAGTCCATCATCTTAACTACTGAGCTATCAATGCCCTTCCCATACCTGCGCCCTCACAGTCCCCTGACATCAGTGAAAATCTATAGATCTTAAATATGCTGTGCATGCAAGATGGCCCAAGAATGTCTCAGAACTAAAAATGTTCTGCAAGGAAAAGTGGTTGCAAATTCCTCAAATAAAAATAGATAGACTCCTAGCTGGCTAGGAAAAGCATTTGTAAGCTGTGATATTTTACAAAGGGGTGTTACTAAGTGCTGAATTAAAAGGGTGTTCAAACTTTTGCACATACGTTAGCACGTTTGCCTCGCACTTCTGGAGATGGGGGTTCAATTCCCCCCTCCCCCCTCTGTGCGCAGAGGTTGCATGTTCTACCTGTGCTTCTGGGGTTTCTCCGGAGAGTCCAAAGATCTCTCAATTGTTTGTGGTGTGTGATTACGCCCTGAGATGGGTTGGCACCCCATCCAGGGGGTGCCCCAACTCCCCTAGGACAGGCTCCGAGTTCCCTGTGACCTTGTGTAGGATAAGCAGTACAGAAAATGAATGGATGGATGAGTAACGCAGTTGGGAATATTAGCTGTATATATAATTTGATGCCTTTTTCCAACGCTAGCTGTAAATTTAATAATGTAACCGTCATAGAAAATAATTTTCACACCCATGACAAAGACGGTGACCAGCAGTAGTTCTAAACATCCACAATTACCTTGGTAAAATGCATAAAGTATTATCGGTACACGGCTACACAGAGCCAGAACCGTAGCAGAAGAAAACGAATGATATAAAGATATTGTGTGCCAGATCAGAAAGTACAGAACCAGAGAAGAAAAAACAGAAGATCAAGACACACCAGAAACCTCCGAGTCGCTGATTAGAGAACAAGAGGTCCAAGGAAAGAAGGATGAAAAGGCAAAACTGGGATAATGAATACAGGCGAGAATAAGAGAGAAAAGGGAAGAGGGAGAGAGTGATTAAGGGAGAAAATAGAAGGCGGTGGTGAGCTATGGAAGGAGGTGTAGCGAGCTGGTGCTAGTGCAAATACAGTAGGTCTCACTCAAAGCCTCACTTTTAGCTGTGAGTGCACTGTGCTCTTAGAAGCTATGGATTTTTCCTGGCTTATCTATGTGTGTGTGTGTGTGTGTGTGTGTGTGTGTGTGTGTGCATGTGTCTCCATCTCATTGTATTTCTTAGAGAGCCCAGCCTAAGGCAATATTCAAGCCTAGTGAGTTACAGTAATATGTATTCTCTCTATCTCTCTCTCTCTCTCTCCCCACCATACATCCAGCTTTCATAAGCTCCACAAAACCATGACCATTCCTCTCCTGACACGTTGACACAAAATGAACTTTGATATTTTCAACACCCTACAAAGATGTTTATGGGCCACAATAAGCACAGGTCCTAACGGGCCGGTAAACATCCGAACCCATATTTCATTTTGTCGTAATGGTCGTAAATATCCTGAAGGTGTAGGGCATTTCAGCTTCACCTGCGCATTATCGAGTGCAGCTAATACCAGCAGGAGCTACAGGATCTGAAAGGTGAAAAGTTCAGATATACTGTATGATCCCCAAGGTATGTACAGCTTAACAATGTTGTTGCATTTATATTTGTGTTGTTATCCCCTGGACATTTTAAGATAGAAAAAAAAAAAAAAAAAACATTGTGCAATTTTAGTGAGCCTGTGCTCTATGTAGCTCCTGTTCTTGGCTGACAGGAGAGGAACCTGGTGTCGATTTCAGCTACACACACACACACACACACACACACACACACACACACACACACATATATATATATATATATATATATATATATATATATATATATATATATATATATATATATATATAAATTTCAAACTATTGTGTGTAAACTATGAAAACTGTTGTGTGGGGTGTGAAAAAAAAAAAAATCCCAGGAGATCAGCAGTACCTGAAATACTCAATCCAGCCGTCTGTCACCAACAACCATGCCAGATGAGCCAGAAGAGAAACTCTGTCATGCCTCTTTCCCTAAACTGCCTTTGGAGAATAAACTAAGCAGACCTTGTCTAAACAAACTGCCCTGCATAAATATTCACCCCCCTTTTTTTTGTAATGGAATAAAGATGTCATGGATTTAATTGGGATTTTTTCCCCCCATTTGATATACGCACAATATGTATAACGTTTGAAGGTGCAAAAACAATTTAGTTGCGTAAGTATTAACCCCTCCTAGGGTCAATATTTGGTCCGATTACAGCTGCTAAATCTTCTAGGATGTGTCTCTGTAAGCTTTGCATAGGCTATCTGGATGCATTCCTTTTTGCTCAATTGCTCAAGCTTGAATGGAGACCGAATGGGATCATTTCATGATACCGTGCGTTGTTCAGCCCAAATAGTTGCATCTGTGAGCAATTTATGGATATTAGACGTTTAAACACTGTTTAGGAACACACATAGCCTACACATAGTTTCAGGGGGGGTTTTATGTATGCCTGGAGGTAGCACTTGGTTATCCATATCACAGGTGCGCGCTTTTAACGCGTCCACGCGCAAACAGGTCAAAGTACACCCGGTGCACACTTTATCCACCGCAGAATTGCACCGCATTCATTCCGTGTCTTTAGAAATACCGAGGGTTGTTGGATTGTTTTTTTCTCTCTCCCTACAACATTTTAAACTGATCGTTATAAAAAAAAAATATTTTTAAAAAACCCCTCCTTAAATAACGACCGAGCGCGCGCTTGTAATTCAAGGAAATAATCTGAATTGGCGTGCCTGTGTGGACGCGTCTCAGCCTCTCGGGCTTTCAGCGTCAGTCTTTATCCGTTTATCGTTACAAGAAGAAAACAGAAGACTAAAGAAGGGTGGGGAAAAAAGAAAGAAAGTGCATTTTAGAGACATTTGAATAGATACTATATTTGTGGACTTACCTGCGCTTTCGTGCAGCCGCTGGAGTCTGAGGTCTGAGAGCTTACACACTGGTGCCAACACTTTCTCTAACACACTAGGCTAACTCAACCCACACACACGGTCAGGGTGACACTCACACGCGCGCGCGCGCGGTCACGGAGGCATCACGCTCAAGCATCCTCTTCAAAGGATCTTCAGTGCTCAGACTGTCACATCTGTGTATCTCTCTCTCTCTCTCATTATTTTGCGTGTGTGTGTGTGTGTGTGTGTGTGTGTTTTCGCTCGCTCATTCGTCCATGTCTCTGCAGGGAAGTGTTAGATCGCGCGTGTTTCTGTGCGTCCAAGCGTGCATGCGCATGCATGCATGCATGTCCGCGTGCATGTGTTCATGCACAGGGCAGATGAGGTCGAAGCTGGGACAGACTGGTGAGTCGTGGCTCAGTGATAACCTCAACCTAAGCGATCTCTGAATGCAAGCCAGAGGATGCGTCCCAAGTGACAAGTAGATGTCCTGATTTTTCCAGTACACACAAAAAAAACCCATCCTTGGTGCATGTGCTGGATCCAGTGTTGGAGTCAGCTTCGAGTTTAAAATGAGAAACACAAAGCGTGTCAGAGAATGAGAATGTGAGACTCTATAAATGACTGTTTATGTTTATCAGAGTAAAATAATTTAACTATGATGTACACTTCTTATCATGTAGCTATTACTTTATAGATATACAACTGGCTGTTGTTATACCTCTGTATGTCAGTAGGAAAAGACCACTATAGAAAAGACCACCGCTGTCAAGTCCTTGTGTCTCAGTCATACCCAATGGATAGGCCTGCCCTGAATCTGCTAGTATCTACCTTCCACTGTGTACATCGATTTAGTTCTGGCCATAGGTCCACATACGAAACACTCTCCTTCAACGAGTCTACAATAACACTAGTTTTAAACGAACGAATACATAAACTCTCAGTCGACATTTTTTCAACCTTTATCTTCCAGTTTCGGTGAACCCATGTCCACTCTAGCCTCAAAGTCCTGCTCTTGACTAACTGATGTGGTCTTCTGCTGTTGTAGCTCATCCGCCTCAAGGATTGACATGTTGTTCCTGTCAGCTCCAACCAGTCTGGGCATTCTCCTCTGACCTCTCTCATCAACAAGGTTTTCCCAGCCACAGAGCTGCTGCTCGCTGAATTGTTTTTTTTGTTCGGTTTTTTTCTACACCCTTCTGTACAATTGTGTGTGAGCTCAGTATTTTCTGAAACGCCATATCACAGTCAAAGTTACTGAGATCACATTTCCCCCCCATTCTGATGTTTAATATAAAACATTAACTGACCTGTATCTACATGCTTTTATGTATTGTGCTGCTGCTATATGACTGGGTAACTGCATGAATGAGCATTCCTAATAAAGTGGCCAGTGTTTAATTGTGTTTAATAATCACTGTCAGTTTTCGTGAATGAAAGGGGCAAAACTTCCGAAATTTACTTTTCCTCGTGGCAGGGTTGGCACATCTTTTGTACCTTTAATACATATCTTTCACGTTGAAAAAGAATTTCATGTATTAGAATTGAAGAACCACTGATGTACAACACCTTTAAAGCGTTACACTAATTACAGGAACACAAGATGTCCCCTTGATAGTTCCACCCCGGTGACAAGGAAAGGTACCGTTTGGGTTCATCGTCTCTGAGAGCGCAGGGTCAGCACTTTTATGTTCTTTTCCCAAATTGTGTTTGAAACAGCATGTCAGTAACTTGTCCAGCATGACCAGCTTGTCAGCAAGGACATGTTACCAAAACTATACACCATGCATCCTTTGCTCTCCTGAGTACCGATTGTCAGAAATCTGTCTTGAACGTGGGTGTATAGATTTCCCGTCAGACGCAATTAGAGCCTTATACTATGCATGCGTAGTTGAGGAATTTCCAGTCATTAAAATTTGTCCTCTTTACTGAGAGCGTGCCTAGTCGAGGGTCAATATGTGCAACTCGAAATGTCAGTGAACTTCAGGATACGAACTGTCACTTCCTGTCTGTCTGAGGACACTCCTTCTGATTCACTGATTCAAGGTCAGTCTTAATAACGGAGGTGCTTTATGGGGCCATACTCCAAGTTAAATAATTACTTGAGACATGGCTGTGTGTGTATGTGTGTGTGTGTGTGTGTGTGTGTGTGTGTGTGTGTGTGTGTGTGTGTGTGTCTATAAAGATGCAACCAACATCTGCTAAGCCTACTTTTATCCTCGTGCTTTCACAGAATGATGTCTACATATCTGCAAAGTAATAAACGTTTAAATGTCTGCTTAAATTTCGTAACCAAATATACAAAGCGAAGTCGGAGAGGAACCGTTTATTACGTCGCTTCAGTTCATTTCTTTATGTAAACTGATGGTAATTATATCGAGTCGTGTCATGCGAGATTCACGCGTGTTTGAATATAGACGTTGTAACATGAGGATCTGGAGCCTATGGATGGAACACTGGGCGTGAAGGGGGGGTACACTCTGTATAGGATACCAGTCCATCACAGGGTATCTCCACGCACACGTTCACACGGTCACCCACACCTAAGGGCAATTTAGTTTCGAAACTCCACCTAGTGGTGTGTTTTTGGACAGTTGGAGGAAAGCGGAGAACCAGGAGGAAACCCACACAGACAGTAACCCGAGCTCAAAATGTAACCGGGGACTCTGGAGCTGTAAGGCAGCAACGATGCGCCAACAGTTGCTGCGTCCTAATTCGCCTCCTTATATTATGCACTAAAAGTATGTACTTTTGAGTGTGTAGCAAAAGAGTACGCAAGTACTGGGACATACTAACACGTCATGTAACAGAAGAGAATGTTGTTGCCTAGTTACGCATACTGTCACCATAAACAAACTCCTTTGTTGTATTTCAGCTTTTCTTCATTCATTATTCCTTATATAATTTATACTATATAATTTCATTTACCATTCACTTGATTTATTTTCCCACCTTATGTTTACACACCTCTCTAAACGCGTTACACTCAACCGCAATGTTTGCAGGTTGAATTCGGTAAGCAAACCTCCACAAAACTCCTTTCTCGTGCAAGGAGTTGTGGACAATATTAGCTGAAAAAGTGTCCACACGGATAGTAGGCAAATTGGGACGCAGCAATTGACTTGTTGCATGGCATGCTTGGTTGTCATGGGGCATGCCTTTAGGTTGGACGGCCACCATTTTGTTTTTCTGGTCCCTGGTGGTATTTATCAGGAATGTGATGGGCACCATTAAGTCAACCCATTAAGGCTTGATGTTGTTGTTTTTCAACAGGGTCAGTAATATAACGAGTTTTCCATCTAAACTTTGCTGGGAGCTTTTTACAAGATCATTTTGTCAATTTATATCGATTATAATATAGACCCCCCCCCCCCCTTCTGCCTTTGTGCACATGTGATTATTTTACTTTATAGGAGGCGAATGAAAACTTGACATTTTAACCTATAGCCATAGTGTTCACGCTGCAATGTCGCCCTCTGCTGGTTGAGTGATCGAAACGCACCCTGTGTGCAAGGAGCTTGTGGGCGTTCCTAGCTTTAGTTACCTGCTACCTGTTGCCATGGTTTCTCTGGGAGCACCATGTTAGTGCATACATACTGTAGCTAACTACAAACTGCATGCAAAAATCATCTGTCTTGCTCATTTTAACTACAAATCAACTGTGTTCTTGCTAAATAATATATCTAGAGGGAACGGTTGTGTGTATAAATTACATGCATCTACTTCATGTGGCAATAAACAAACAAACAAACAAACAAACAAACAAATAAAGTTGCCAGTACACGAAATATCCGCTAGGGGACAATACACTACACATTCGCCTGGTAGCAATTCACTCACTATCCACTAGGGACAGTACACTATACATTCTCCTGGTAGCAATTCACTCAATATCCACTTGGGGCAGTACACCACACATTCGCCTGGTAGCAATTCACTTAATATCCACTAGGGGGCTGTACACTAAATATCCGTTAGAGGGAAGGTACAGTAAACAGTGAACAAATAACAGTCCAAGATGGCGTCCTCCATGGGTGGAATGTTCCCGGGACAACAACAACAGCAGCAGCAGCAGCAACAACAACAACAACAGCAGCAGCAGCAACAGCAGCCTCCCGGCGCGCATCCACCGCCTCCCGGTCCCGGAGCTCCGGGAAGCAGAGCTTCAGGCAACACTTTAGTCGATGACCTGGAAGCTTCTTTCGAAGTAAGGACGCTTCTTGGAAGTCTGGTGATGCTGTGTTAGCTTGTAGCTAGCAGTAGCAGGCTTGCGCTAGCTACTTAGCAAAAAGAGATAATAATGATATTTCTCGGTGTTTGTTAAACAAGAACATTACAGGGATTCTGTAGCTTAATTTTCCTCTATATTTTACTTGGTAAATAGTTTTAATGGTTCATTTTCACTGGAAGTATATCTTGTGTCTGTGTCTTTCTTCCGCAGGCATGTTTTGCATCATTAGTCAGCCAAGACTATGTGAACGGGACAGACCAAGAGGAAATCAGAACAGGTTAAACACAGACTGTTCGTCCATTTCTCATGTCTAATCTCCAGGGCCAGGTTGTTCAGAAAGTTTCATCTGGATCAGAATGATCCGGATTTGAAAATCCTATGTTTTGCTAACCAGGATCAAGTAATCCAGCTTACTTTTGTGTCAGACTTTCAAAGCAACATTGGACTGGATCGCCTTGATCCACATATAAACCTTTCAAGATGACCAAATCCGAGATTACTCGATCACTTTATGTACTTTATCACTGCAACAAATCAAGGGCAAAATATAAATAAATGTATATACTACATGATATGAACATTTTATTTTTTGACCAGTTTTGTTACATTTTGCTCCTGAAATCCTCCCTGAATCCACCCTTATGCTGGGATCAGGATAGTCCTGATTTTTTTTTTTTTTCGAACACGGGTATCCCAAGCCTACTAAAAAAAAAGTTTTGAACACCACCATACTGAAGGTTTGATCCAGATCGGAAGCAAGATTGGATTACATGATCTGATCCGATTTCAGAATCCTTTTTTTTTTTTCCCTTTTGATAGGAACGACCCATTTTCAAGATCGGATCCAATCCAAAATACGATCAGATTACTTCTGAAAAACTGGGGCCCATCTACGTTCATAATGTAGATAAAGTATACATCAGGCTACCAATTATCCTTCCAGTACAGTAAATCCAATCCAATGTTGCTTTGAAAATCCGACTCAAAAGTAAGATGGATTACTTGATCCTGGATAGCAAAACATGGGATTTTTAAATCCCGATCATTCTGATCCAGATTAAACTTCTTCAACAACTGGGCCCAGTGTTTCCCGTAATCCCGGTGAACCGTCACGTGCAATTGCAACTGTGTCTTTGTTAGAGAGTCGTTTCCCCAAACGAGTTGGCTCATTGAGTCGACTCTTTTTTAAGCGAATGGGCGAACCTATTGCTTGGGTGAACTGGTTGTTTTACAATGACGTACAAATGCATGTTTTGGTAGGACAGTTTGATAAGGTAGGACAAAATAGAGGTCAACCGATTGATCTGCACCAATAACAGATTGCTTGGTTATCGGCAATCAGCAAAAATCCACACAGAGAGTTTTTTCCTCTGAGAAGTGTCCTCTGTCATTATTACACAGCACAAGAGCGGCCTCTAGAGGTGAAATAGTAACTGAAATTTTGCTGTTATTTTAAGTGTTTTTTGATTCATTTTGGATGTCTCTATTTTTAATTTGTTCTTTGGGATGTTACTTTTATTTTGGTTCAGTTTGGATGTATATCTTAATAGTTAATATTCATAAATTTTGTATTTTAAAAAGTACAGTACATTTTCACGCTACAGTCAGTACTGTTTATTTTTGTAATAAAGTTCAGCAGTATTTTACTTTGAGTGTTATGCTTATTTGCTGATTAATCGGTTATCTGCAGGTACCACCCAACTTGGTTATGATAAGAACACTGGTTATAAAAGAGAGTCAGATGTTATTGGTGAGCTGAAACACTTTATACAAAAAGAAAAAAGAAAAGAAAAAAGCCATACTTCCTCCCATTTTGTGTTTTGTGTGCATGTTCTAAAGGGGTTGACCAGTGCATACAGAGGTTTCTTGACGTAGCCAGACAGACCGAATGCTTTTTTCTTCAAAAGAGGCTCCAGCTGTCAGTACAGAAACCAGAGCAGGTGGAGAAAGAGGTGGGTTTCATTTTGCTTCCTCCCTCATTAAGTATCCTTGGTTACTGTGACTACGTCTGTCAAGCGTTAGACCTCAGACTTTTTCTCCTCCATTGTAGTGATCAAAACATACCGCCTGTTTCTTTCTGTACGTGTGTATGTACCGTGTGACGCAGGACATATCAGAGTTGAGGAACGAGCTCCAGAGGAAGGAAATGCTGATACAGAAGCACCTGACCAAGATTCATCACTGGCAGCAGGTGTTGGAGGACATTAACGTCCAGCACAAAAAGCCTACAGAGCTACCACAGGGGCCGCTGGCCTTTTTAGAACAAGCCTCAGCTAACCTGCCCGCACCCATGAAACCCAACTGAGCAGTGCCTGTGATGGTGCGCGTCTTCATTGGAGTATTTTTAATAACGTGTTTAAAGTTCTGATGCAACATTGGCCTGTATAAATCCAGTGCTCTGGTGAGATTATCATTCACTGTCTGGATAGTAATTAAAACTTCTAACCGAGAGGGAACTTTCTCAACTGAAATGGCTTTTGGTTATGATCGTGTAGTTCTGTTCAGAGCACTGGAGTCAAGATTCTGATAAATACATACTGTATACAATACTAAACATCATGTGGGGTACAGTTTAAGAAGGGTGAGTGTTGGAATAAATGTCTACATTTTGTAGTTTGTGTGTTGTGATGTGTTTATTAGATATTTTGTATTACAGCTGTTTGCCAAGGACGACACGTTGTACTTTTATCAATTATTAATTACATTTACTGTGAAGCAAGTTAGTTCTTTTTATCGCTTATGTCAGAGTAGCTACACTATATGGCCAAAAGTATGTGGACACTTGTCCATCACACCCGTATGTGGTTCTTCACCAAACTGTTGCCACAAAGTATTGTGGTATCAATACACAATTGTATAGAATGTCTTTGTATGCTTTAGCATTACAATTTCTCTTCACTGGAACTAAGAAGCCCAAGCCTGGTCCAGCATGACAATACCCCTGTGCACATTAGCAAGCTCCATGAAGACATGGTTTGCCAAGGTTGGAGTGGAAGAACTCGAGTGTCCTGACCTCAACCCCACTGAACACCTTTAGGATGAACTGGAACACCGACTGCACCCCAGTCCTCCTCTTCCATTGTCAGTGCCTGATCTCACTAATGCGCCAAAATCTGGTGGCAAACCTTCCCAGAAGAGTGGAGGCTGTTGTACCAGCAAAGAAGGGATTAAATCAGGAATGAGCTGTTCAACAAGCACATACGGATGTGATGCATGCAAAAAGCAGTTTGGGACACAACTCTCAATGAAGACCTCTCGATTTTAATCCTTCAGATTAATCCACACTGTTGTGAAGAGTGCAACGCAACCCATGTGTGGCAGTCAGGGGGTGTGGTTTAGCTAGAGAAAGGAGTGGGTGATGTAATAAGTGTGTACTTAATAATGCACTATTTTTACCTTTTTGAGTTTTAAAAAAAAAGCCTAGTGGAAGTAATCTCCAAATAAATCAAAACCACACTCTCGTGTGTCTCATCGAAAGTGTCCCTAAAGTCATCTATAGCAGGGGTTCCCAAACTTTTCCAGGGCAAGGCCCCCCAAATGGCATTAACATTTGACTGAGGCGCCCCTTTTGCAAGATGTCTTTAAAACACATTAAAAATACAGACTTCTGAATATATCCCCCTTTTTTTTAATAATTACATCTTACATCTTTACATTACATTACATTACGAATTGATTGTGTGTGTGTGTGCTTGTCTGAGAGTGAGAATGAGAAAACATACATTTATTTATTTTTCACACCAAATTGTTGAGGCCCTCCGGGCGCCCCCTGGTGGCCCTCAGTTTGAAAACCACTGATCTATAGAAATGTACTATTGAGGTCAATTATTTTAAACACTTGGAGTGAGCACCATTTATTCTATCAAATTAAAAATACTGATGCACAGCAGCGGTGTTTTGTTTTGTCCTTTTGAACCTGGTTTTACTAAGGTTAAGTTTATTAAGTTACTCTAGGGGCTCCCACTTTATCACTGGGACTAGCATATTCGGGAACAGTAGGTGTCACGTGGGCCGCGGGGAATTATAATAATAATATGATCACGTTACACGTTTTCCTAATTAGTCATCTTTACTGGTGTGGAAATTTAAAGGGAGTCATGTGTCGGTCACATTGAATATGCATGTGTGCAGAGTTTGAATGATCATGAAGGCATCATCCTCTTGAACAGGATGATTGAAGATCTTTCTTTTTTTCATTTAGTACTGCCCTTCAGAAGTTACATAAGATATTTACATGTCTCCCAGAAGATATAACAATTTACACCAATCATCCTGTTCAAAAGTTTCTGAGTGTTAAAAAGTGTGTGTGTGTGTGTGTGTGTCCATCTCATTGTAACTTAAGGAGCTCAATATTAAAGCCTAGTGATTTACAGTAATATGCACTATTCCTCCTTTATGCCCCTCTTCTCTCTCTCTCTCTCTCCCTCCCTCTCCCTCCAGCTTTCATAAGCTCCACAAAACCATGACCATTCATCTCCTGAAACACTGACACAAAATGAACATTGATATTGTCAAAACCCTACAAGATGTTTATAGGCCACCATAAGCACAGGTCCTAACGGGCCGGTAAACAACCGAACCCATATTTCATTTTGTCGTAATGGTCGTAAATATCCAGAAGTAATCCATTGTAAGTAGGGCATTGAAGTTTTACCTGCATAATATTGAGTGCAGCTAATACCAGCAGGAGCTACAGGATATGAAGGATGAAAAGTTCACATATGATCCCAAAGGTATATACAGCATAGCAATGTTGTTGACTTTATATTCCATCCATTTTCTATACTGCTTATCCTTCAGGGTTATAAGCAGCGGAACCTAGCACCAATCCCAGGGAGCATCGGGCACAAGGCGGGGCATAATCACATACACACTCACACACATTCATACACTACAGATACTTTGGACATGCCAATCATGCCTATCATGCATGTCTTAGGACTGGGGGAGGATACCCCACAGCCCAGGGAGAACATGCAGAGTTTGCACACCGCCGTGAATCAAACCCCCAACCCTGACATTGTGAGACGAACGTGCTAACTACTAAGCCACCGTGTGCCCCTGTACACCTTCATGCAACTGTCCAAGTTGAAGATGCCTGGTCTTTTTCCAGTTTTGTGTTTGACTTAGCTGCTGTCTGTAAGCCGTAGACGAGCCCTGTATTCACTTGGGTTAAATCTTCAGATCTTAGTGTTCTTGGTTACCTTTTAGGTTTCCAGGGTCTGCGTTCTCTATCCTTGCCTGGATGTCTGCGTCGATCCCTCCATCCTTGTTCATGGCGCTGCCAAGGTCCCCCAGCTTGTCACTGGTCTTGTTTATGCACATGATCTTGGCATTATTAATGGTTAGGCCTGTCTGTGGCTTATATGACCACTAACCAGGATATCATGGATTCCATGTGCTGGTGTTTGTGAAATGCTAGAACTATGTCATCTACAAAGTCTGTCCAGGTGAGACCAAAGCGTCCACTGAATTCCCCAATTCTGACCCTCTGTTGTCATGTACATACACTCTAAAGCCAAAAGTAGGTGGTCACCTGACCATGATACCCATATGTGCTTTGCTGAACATCCTATTACATAAACTACAAGCATTAATAGTCATTTAATCTCCCTTTGCTGCTATAATAACCTCCTACATTATAACCTGTACATTTTTAGATGCTCAAAAGGGCAGGTCTCATTGACTCAGTCTTCGTTAACAAAGCGGAACCTTTTGTGTCCGTACGTGAAACTCGGGACCGCAAACACAGACGGACCATAAACAACACACGTGCAAGACGCTGACTTAAACCAGCAGACATGGCAAGGGTGTTTATATGATACGTTTAGATTGATGTAGACAAATAAAAAGCACTACGAGCGTGTGTTAAATCATATATTTATCTAATCATATATATTTGTTTCCCCCACAGCCGAAAGCATTGAAAGGGAAGAGCGCGGTGGAGAAGAAAGTGATTCATCCTTATAGCAGAAAAGCTGCGTGTCTGGCCAGATCAGCTCACAGACAGGACAGAAAAGAGAGGTAAGTCTGTAAGTGTAGTGCCCTGCTTTGTCGTGGACAGTTTGGACAGTGGACAGCTCCTTCATTCACTGTTTACAAACATGCACTAATGTGGAAACACAATCTTAGCTATTATGTCTTGTGTGTGTTTTTGTTTATGAATTATGCCAGATATTGTGTCTCCATAGACTTGTTGAATACATGCACACGTCTCACAACTCCTTATTTCATTTGAATAAATAGCCATTTCATATTAAAAGTAGATGACACAAATCACTTTGCTAATACAACCCATGTATAGGTTTATATATATATATATATATATATATATATATATATATATATATATATATATATATAAAAGAGCTGCAACAACTAATCGATAATAATCGATTATGAAAACGAATCTCATTATCGATTCGTCGGTCTGCGTGCGGCACGGGGGAGATTTACTCATTACGTTACTTCTGTTCCGAAAACACGCTTCGGAGAGTAAATACTAAAGTTGTGTCCCAAATGACGTCCTATACACTTACACTATGCACTCTGCACTACCGTCTAGTGTGTGGATTTTAGAAAGGTAATATCATCTCAAATATAACACTAGTGTGTTTTTGTTGTTGTTGTTTGTTTTTCTTACTAACCGGAAGTATAAGCCACCTCCTAGGCGACGGCGCGTGACGTCATAGGCGACGGCGCGTGACGTCATACGCACGCTAGCATTAGCAGACGACTTTCTACAGTTTACTTTCTGTCAGCGTTACCTTTTATTCCCAACATGAAATAAAAGTGAGAAAGGAAGAAAGTGTGTATCCTCCAAGTCCTCTAATGCAGCGAAGGATTTGAAACACCGTGGAAATTCAACTGATGCATGAGGACAAACTTATGTTTATATCCAAAATGCTCTACTGTGTGTAAGGGGCAGGGGAAACTGGTGCAAACTGCTTAAAAGGTTTAGTTTAATGTAAGTTTATTGTCATTATATGGTGTATTTGCGTGCTTGCGGTGTCAATTCTGTCGTTTATTATAACGGAAGCGATGTGTTAGTAACGAGGCCGTACTGCTGATCACGTGCGGTGTAGACGAGCTGATACAGAGTGTGAGCGCGAGTACGATCTGTAATGTCTAATTAAAACATCATGATCAAAAGTGAACAAGTAAAATAATATTCCTGAAGACAGTGAGTAACAGAAACCACAAGGTGCAGTGTATTGGGTTCTTTTTTGTTTTGGACAAACAGTTGTGTAAAGTTTTAGTTGTGTAAAGTTTATATTTGTAACCCTCAGTATGTGGATTTTATTTTAAATAAACAAAACAAAAGGCACTGAAAGTTTGCCCCGCCCCATCCGAATAATCGAGTAATCAAAATAAATAAATAAATAATCGGCCAACTAATCGATTTTTTTTTTTTCCAGGTTGAAAAATGAAAAGGCCCAGCGTTTAAACTTAATTCGTAAGTCTTGCAAGTATTTCATAGCCTTCTGGTAAATTCTTGCTTTTTTAATATATTGTATATATAAATATCATTATAAGAACTTAATACGTTTACAGAGCATTGCTGTTTAGTACGAGTTTGTAAGCGTTACCTGTCCTGTTCCGTCCACAGGGGAAAAACTTTCGTGGTTCCAAAGTCAGTTGGACTCAGGAAAGGTCGAATATTCCAAACAAGACGCTTGTGAAATCATCGAGAGGTAAGACCGTCCGTTCGAATGGCTATTAACAGCGTGTTCTCGGATGTTCGGACGAATCATTCGTGACCCCATGTGATCCGCTGTTGTTGCTCATCCGCCTCCGGTTTGTGCGTTCTGACATGCTTTTCTGCTCGACGTGGTTGTACAGAGTGGTTATCGTAGACCTCCTGTCAGCATCTAACTAGTCTGAGCATCCTCCTGTGATCTCTCTCATCACCAAGGTGTTTTCACTGGACTGCTGCTGGATGATGTTGTTTGGTTGTATTTTTGCTTTTCGCACCATTTTGTGAAAATCAGGCAGGTTCTGAAATACTCAAACCAGCCTTTCTGGCACCGAATACAAGTAATCGGTACTTAAACACCTTTAAACGATTCAGTTTGACCTGAGGATACGTGCGGACACCTTGAGAGTGGACCTCATGATGTAGTCATGCCAGCGTGTGCTGTCTTACACAGGTATCTGCACCGATTTGATGGCGAGTTAGAGCAAATCGAGTTGGCCAACAGCATCAAAGGGCGTCAGGGTCGACTGCACTTCTCCAGAGAGACCGTCATTAAGCAGACGATGGAAAGAGAGCGAGCCCAGTACGAGGGGAACGGCTTCGGTGAGTAATCTTTCACATTTATTATCCAAAACCCCATTGATATCTTTTTTTTTTTTTTTTTTTTTTTTTTAAAATTCACTTCATCTTCCTTCGCTTTCACAGAGATCCCGGATATAATCAACAGCAAACATTTGAAGACGTTCAGGTGAGAACACCGAATTGAGGTGAGGTGATGTTATAATTATAGTACATTCCAGAATTATTAGCACCCTTCAAGAATAATTCTGGAGGATGCCGTGTATATACAACCTACTTGCTTAGGAATATAGGATGGAAATCAAACGATGGGAATGTAGCATATATGTAACGCAAGAGAAATGTCTCTGGGTGACTGAGAACCTGAGAGTGGTGTAAACTTTTGGTTGTTATTTGTTTAACAGAGAGTGGAACGGTGACCTGAAGAAACTGCCTAATATCAAGATGCGCAAGGTTTCGGCGAAAGGCCCGGAGAAGAAAAACACTGCAGTAAAAGAAACACACACTGAAGAAGAGGAGGATGAGGAAGATGAAGCTGAGGAGGAGGATGTGTCTCAGGACTCTGATGTAGAGCTTTTGGAAGATGAAGCATGACGCCAAACAGCTCTGGACTAAACTCGTGATCGTTTTGTTCGGTGTGGATGACTGATAAAGAGTGTGTGTTCGAGTGCAAAGTGATGGAAGTTCATTCGTGTCAGGATTTTCTGTGTGTATGTATGTGTATAGAATATGGTTGGGGTTCTGTGACACTGCCACATCCATTTTAAAATAAAAACAAATCCCTATTTAAATCTCTACAGTCAGATTTATTATACCGATTTATTAGACTTCCGTTATCACTGATCTATTCATATCTTCCATGCTTGGGTTTGGGTTTCAGGACCAAGCATGGAGTCCCTGTATGTCCCATGCTAGTGTTTCGTCCTTTGGTGAAAGACATGTCCGTATATGACGGACTGTCCCGTTACTTTATCAGCTCAAGTCAAAGTTATTAGTTGAACCCTTGGAATTCGAGATCGTTGCATGTTTAAAATCCCGCTCCTGAAAGAATTCCGACCAATCCCGCTGTTGTTATATTATTTCATTTTGAATTGTACCTGCTCACAGTGGCCCTCGTTCATCCATCTTTTAGTCAAGTTGTGTGTAAATGTTTTGGTAAGCCATAATGAGCTACAATTTATTGCTAGATTTAAAAAAAAAAAAAAAAAAGATTTTTGTTTATACTTGTGTGCGTATGTTGACCAGCTTTAAAGTGAAAAGCGCATTCTGGATACGTTCGCATGTTGTGCCGCCTACAACACTCCATAAAAGGTCAAGACATTTTGTAAAAAAAAAGAAAAAGAAATACTATCAGGATTACATTTTTTTTTTTTTTTCATTTAAACCCAAAGAAATTAATCTTTTGGCATAACACAATATAGACAGCTGTTTGATTATAGTTCTGGTTCTCTCTTGCCAGTCATGGCTCACGTGAGCAACCTCCTGGTGCAGGCGCAAATACATCTAAATTTGTCAAATTTGAAGTTAATTTGCTAGAAAAGAACACAAATTGTTCTCTTAAATGCGTCCTCTCTTTCTGACCTTAAAAAAAGCGTCCGGATGCGATTTAAAAATTCGGGAGAGTGTCCGGGATTCGACTTTAGTTTCATTATGATGTGCTTATGGTCTAATACTGCATCATGTGTGTGCGTATTTGCATTGCTTCAACCCCTCTCTGTAATTCCCGCCTTCTCACGCACCAATTGGTCGATTATAAAAGGCTCTCAGAAACTACTGGCCAAATTCCTGCTTCTCAACCATTAGCCCACTCTCACTGAACGAAGCGCTGTTGTCTACGGCGTCAAACAGTTGCTTGACAATAGCAGCAAATGACCGCTTTCATGTTATCACATCTACTTTGTATTACATGACCATTCAAATGTGTAAATGATGGCAGAAGGTGCACTCGTTGCATCTGATATTTTATTTTATTCAAAAGAATGTAGGAAAGAATGTAAAACTTGGGCAGAGTGAAACAAATTTTATATATATATAAAATATATATTCGCATCCACGTTGTTCATATCCACCTTGATAAATGAAGCCCAGTGTTTTCTAATGGAATCCATTGGTTGTGTTTCCAAAAATACAAACAAATAAGTCATTCAAAACAATCATCAGCTGAATAATTTAGCTCTGGCACCACCAAACAACTTTAAACAAGTACATTGTCATGTACACACCCTGCTTATGCTTCACGGACCTGCATTTTGAGATTCATGGATGAAAGTGTCAAATAATTGACCTTAGTGTTATGACCGCAGACACCGGTTTTTACATCAAGATTATTGCATCAAGGAAAAGTACTCCAGTCCAACGTGTGAAAAAGAAATCAAACATCATTAGTGATTAGAGTGGACACGAGTGCCCAGCTTTCCTACTGTATTTTGCTATAAAACAGAACCAGAGCAAAGAGAGAAAGAGCAAAAATAATTCGCTTTGTAAAATCATTCCAAAAATATATATATATATATTTTACAAATTAATTGACTTGATTCAAAACCGTTTTTAAAGAATAAATGTCACTGAAAACTAAGAGAATCTTATCTGTAAGACATGTATATGGAGCACCAGCTAGTGGATCGTTGAAGCATTTGTACTTAATACTGATTTTTGGGTTCTGTCGAATGTTCCTGGTGTGTAAAAGCGGTAGATTTGGCTTTGAAATTATACGATTTTCTGAGATGGCCAAAGTCTTGGTTGATTTCTGAGTGCTCTGTTTGAAGTTAAGCTACCCATTGTCCATATCCAGTTGAAGGAAATTTCTTTTCCCATGACAGTCAGAAACACAACTGAACCACCATCTGAATAGAAAATCAAACAGGCACCGTATCTGCACTTCCTCCTGCAGGGACAGGGCAGGTAACGTTTGTTTGGGTCTGGTGGTTGGGAACAATGTGAGGGGGCGGGGCCTTTTCAGCTCCGTTGCACACCGAGTCTGGGCAGTTTTGCACAAAAATGACACGGTTAAAAGCCTTCAGGCGCCTCCACAGGTTTAGGTAAACTTTGCACTGGATGTACATGAAGATGAGGCCTGCCACCACGCTGAGGGCCACAATGCCAAGCTTGGTCCAGAACAGCCTCTCCAGCAGTCCTGCAACATCAAGAGGAGACAATTGCAGCAACACTGTATGTATCCAATAAGAACACAGCTACACTAAGACATGAGCATAGCGTGGGTCATGTTGTTCTAGGAAAATAATCAACAACAAGATGGTGCGATTCCCAAACTTACTGTTATACTAAGACTTAGATTATATAGAGCATCATCCATATAAGTCGTTGCTATAGAAACGATGACGTATTCGAATGAACAAATATAAAAATAAACACCACTAACAGAGCTGTTGTTATACAAAAAATATTCTGTGGTATAAATAACACTGTGAGTGTAAGAGAACACGAGAGAGAGAGAGAGAGAGAGAGAGAGAGAGAGAGAGAGGGATTTGACCATTGTGCTCTTTGCCTTGCTGTAATCCTTCAGCAGTGTGGTTCCTGAGGACGAAGGTGAAGAGCGACCAGGCGACACATGCCACAGCCACCAGGTGAAAGATCACCGAGCAGAAGATCCTCCTGCGCTCGTTTGTAGACATCTGCAAGTTCTCCCACTGAGAGAGAGAAAGACTGAACGAGTAAAAGCAGCGAAATAAACTGAGAAAGAAGCTTTGCGTTCACATCAGAACCCAGTTGACATCAGAAAGCCTTAAACATCTTATTAAACGCAGATATACGTAGGAAGGGGAAGTGGACATGAACCATTCATGGTCTGATTTTGAGGGTTTTGGACCGTTTGGTTTTGAAAAATGTCCCTCAAGTCAAAGATAGAGCACTGACTGAGCAAGATTTGGTCGAGTGCTCCTTCTTTTCAGGAAACTAATCAGCGACATAGTTTGGTAGGGTTACTGTTACCGCCCTGAAATTGATATTTTTTTCTTAGACATTCCGTAGACATGTCTCCATAATGACGTTGTTTGTGTGTATGCATGCAGGAGAAGAAGATGTGCAGGACTTTGTGGCATGATTCAATGACGAACCCGGTGGCGTGTTTGCGTATAAGCGAGATAGTGTGTTGTACTTGTGTGTAGAGAAAGAGACCTTGCGCAAGGGTTTGAGGTGCGTCTCCATGATGAAGTTGTATTTACACAGTTCACAGCAGCGCGTGTCTGAGCTTTTGATCCACTGGTGCAGGCAGGCGTGGTGCACGAAGCGTAGACTTCCTGTGCACCTACATGGCATGATGAGAGGACACTCCTCATCACCTTCACTGTGGCAGATCCTACACACACAACACACCTTTAACAGAATACCATTCAATATGTTTTCTCAATGTTGTCTCTTTTTTTCTCTCACCTGCACACTTCTAGTTCATCATCATCATCAGTGCACGCTTCCTGTAGTTTCCCGTTCTGATTGGACGCCTCTGTGTACTTCTGAGCTGTTTGGATGGCCATATCTGCGTCTCCTGATCCTCGTTCCTCATACGTCTTCGTGATTGGCTCTTCGTCCTCGCTACCCTTTTCAGTGCCGCACTCACTCTCTCTGGCGTGATTGGCTGACTTGCTGTCTAGCTCCTCCATCTTTAAGGATGTCCCCTGAGAGGTCTGGAGGTCCTGTTTCTGGGCCTCATCCTTACGGGAGCACGGGAGCACGCGTGGGCGTCGTCTGCGCCGGGCTTTCTCACGGCTCCATGATCGAGCTGCCCTGTGGTACTGTTCGTCTCCCGAAGATGAGTCGTTATGGGTGTGTGCGCTCTTTGACTGGTCCACACACTCTACGACGCAACCACCGCTCTTCCGTTGCTGCCGGTAACGACGCTTCACCTGTTGCTTAGTGATGGGGGTGTGGCTTACAGAAATGATGGCTGTGGTATGATCTGGGCTAGGATTTCCAGAGTTGAAATCATAAGATAAACAGAAGCAAATATAAATATTAATATGTAATTCTAGATCTGCTATGATATCTAAATCGTTTTGTTTTTTCTCCAAACATATGGAAATTCAATTCTAGGGAGAATATGAAGATCTCAGAGTCATGGCACAATAGCTTTAGCTCCACCCACCTGTTCGTTTCCAGACAGGAAGGCTGTGATGTGCCAGTGAGTACTGCCCCCTGGGTGGAACTATGTGCCTAAAACAACATAGATTTATAAAAGATTTATCTGGAGACATGGAACCAATATAGAACACCAGCTGGTGTTCAAGCTTCAGGCTACTGGCTGTCAGCATGAAGTCAGTGACACAATAAATTAGTCATTTAACAAACCCAGGACATCATGCCTTCTTCACAATTCACTTCTCTCATTACGCAAATGATGAACAAAATAAACAAACTTTCGTTTTCCTCCACAGATTTCGATTGATTTGTTTAAAAATGGCCAAAGGGTGCCCACAGTAAATGCTTTTCTAGCAGAGTTGAAGTAACATTTTACTTTAACGTCACCAAAGCTCTAAGACAAACCAATCCTATTACTCGAACCAAAGCCGGGATAAAGAAACCCGGCCTGTTTTGTGCGTGGGAACATGACTACTTTTCAGCATGGTTAATACACTTTAGTTTCAAAAGCAAATCATCTTACAATTTATAAGTTCTTATTAAACATACGCATCTCAGTGAAGTTCAGGAACACAAACACAGAACGTTGTTGGGAAAAAGGTACTCTTTTCTCATAATGCTCATAATCTTCCCTTTACCAATCTTTTATGTTTGTTTGCTTGTTTGTTTGAATTTTTAGCCTCCATTTTGGTCAGTCCTAAGCATTTCTGTTGATTTTTCCTGCCATTTTGAGTTGACATTGTGAGCAATGCCTCATAGGCGCTAAGAAAAAAAAAAAAAAAACATTACAGGAACACAGTACATAAAGACAAAATTAAGTCAATTAGATAACATTTTAGACAGAATTGCGTATTTAGTCAATGTAACAAACATTTACTAATATTATACTGTACTGTAAAAAATTATACCATCAAAATGTAAAGAGAAAAGCATCCGTTTTTTTTTTTTTTTTGTCGTATAGTTATTGTACTAGGTCATTTATAACTCAAAGTTAAACCCCTAATGGCAACTTAAATCAAATTCACTGCGGATTTGCTCAGGACTCGCTTGATAATCAGACGGGTCCTGCTTTCATGGGGGGGGGATGAGCAGTTTCATAATTTGACAAGGAAACATGCATTGTTGCATTGAGAATGAAACTATTTTCACACAATTAAGCATTCCCCTAAGAACATTTTCAAGAACAGCATCATGTTTTTCGCCATTCTAAGCATGAGCAAGATTCATTTGTCTGCACTCCAAAGCAAGTCATTGAAGCCATGCTGTTGATTGCTTTGTCTCAGGATCTTTAGCTTGCTCTGTACAACCGTGAAGCCAATTCAGAATATGTAAGTGACCAAAAGACCGAATTTGCCATACCACTCCAGAATGCACCTGCCTAACGTTGTGGGCGTAATGAACGTCCTAAACAGGCCCGTTTCATCTTGAAAGGGCAACAGTGCCATTGCAATGAGCACTTTGCAGCTGTGCATATTAAAACACGAGGTAAATCAGGACACTTCCATACAGCATACCTCCAGATAGTGACCCTAAATGTCCACTCATCTGACCTGGAGCATAAAAGAATGCTATACTTCTACTACTTAAAGACAAAGGATTAAACATGTACCTACGCACATACGTTATGAACCTAACACTAATATTACTAATGATGCTGAGTTTCAACCACCTTGGTGCGTTCTATGTTTAAAACCCTACCATTAAGAGACCTATATGTGTTCTCATATGATACTACGACTCCTATAGTCTTATAGTCTTATTAAGGCTGCACCATTACATGCGTCAACATTCTGGGTTAACTCTTAGACCATCAATAGGAAATGTACAGAGTTTAGTGTGAGGATTAAATTAAAGGAAATCATGAGGGAAAAGGAGAAGGCCAAGTTTGTCAGTTTTACCATTGAATTGTTATAATTAATAATAGTAAGGCAGTGGTATGTAAATGACACCCATTCTCATCAATGCTAAGAATTTTAAGGACAAATGAGGTGTTCTACTGCATACTACCACACACACCATGCTAAAGAATAAGTACTATCTAAGTACTATGTTGCCAAAAGGGATATTGTCTTGGTGACAGGGCAATCTACTTCTATCCATGAAAGGTTTCATTATTATAGAAGTGATAGGTGTTCAATTGTTAAAGTATGAAGATGGCATTTGTCCAGACTGCTGTAATGTTTCAGTTCACAAAAGTCACCAAGCTAGCACTGATCTCACTGTCTATTTCTGCTCCTTGGCCACATCACAGCTTCAGATCTTAGATCCTGCTCCAGTTTTGGTCTCTGGCACTGATCATACCTCATGCTTGGCCTCTATCCCTGGGTCAAGTCTCAGTCTGGGCTCCATCCAGTCCCAGACCCAAATCCGGTTTGGAAGCTTTATTTGCTTTGCTGATCTGACTATTTAACCCTTATATTAAAGTGTCTAAACATTTAGATGCTTCACAGTAATATAATCAGATTTATTCTCAAAGCATTGCACTGAAAAGATGAAGATACTAGATACAAGAAAACAAGTTAAGAGATAAAACGACAGGGAGTGCTGTTATAGAGAAGCTGATTATTTCCCCACAGCATTTCCTGAAGCGTTTTATTCCTCTTATATCACAGCGGCTTGCCAACGGTGAATTATTTTAATTTATTGATGATCGACAAGTCATGCTTTTTTAGCCATTTAATGTTGTGGGACGTCTATGAGACATGCTAGTTCCTGTTAGGAAAGAAAATGCAGCTTGTCGTGTTACCAAGAAACTGCAATGTCCTCCGTTCTGGAGGTTCTTCCTTTACATACGGCTTTACCTCTGTGTGTTTCGGATTATGTACAGCATGTACCGTACAAGTCTGTTTGAATAAGCTGTTACTATGGAAACGATAACATATTAGAGCAAGTGAATTAATATAAACTTGTGATTGGGATTATAGCTGGAACTGCTGCCAGAGCTGCTGTTATCGAAAATGAAAGAAGACCTTCTGACCAATCAGATTTGAGAATTCATCAGCGCTGTGGTATAATTACACATACGCTGTCATACACTGACTACACAATACATGAATTCATCTTCAGCAACTGCTTTACTACAGGACATCTATATTATGAAACGCAAAGTGTGATATCTATAAAGGTGATGTACTCACCTCATTTTCTTTACGCTTATTTCTGGTTCTGATGCTGCCCTGGTCATTACACGTGGAATCCCTACTAATAGGCTTGACGGATATCTGATGCACAGGCATTTTAACGGTGTAGTGGATCCTGGGATACTTCTCCTCGCTTAGTCGTCCAACGGGAACAAACTAGACCATTCACATGGTTGCTGCACGTTCAAGAACTTAAATGCACATATCCTTGAAATCCGGTCTACAAGGCATAGTAAAATCCAGAAAGTCAGTGAGGCCTTACTCAGTAGAGCCTGGCTGTCGACAGTCCACCTGAAAGAGCGAGAGAGTGAGTGAGAACGTCACACTAATGGTATTAGACTGGTCACTGAACACGTGGTTGTGAGGACTTAGTGGTTATTTTGTCCTGAAATCTCCTCCCCTATGGCCCTGGAGCAGCTAATCAACTTAGACTCACAGGACCTCCACACAGGGGCTCATCCTCTTTCAGACACACACACACACACACACACACACACACACACAGAGAGAGAGAAGCTGCCTTTTTACATGAACACTTACAGTAATAGAATTAAACACATATCATTTTCCTATTTATTGTGTAATTACATTGGTGTGGTTTATTTCTAGTAATTTTGGCAAATCATTTTACACCAATGCAAGTGTCATTACAGCACAGACCCGGCATGAAAGCTGAAGCTTTGGGAGCTGATCTGTGTGTACAGAGGGCACAGATGATGAGATGAGAGAGAGCTGGTCAGACTAAAGAACTAAAGCGCTGCCGCATCACTCTTTTTTAAGGAAGAGATGAAGCGAGTGCTAAATCCCACCTGCACCACTATCAGCAGGGAGTCAAATAGAATCCACATGTGGCTGTAATCTTGTACATTTGGCCAAGATATGGCAAACAGACCCGGGCCAGATCCAAGCAATATATGTTTTATTATACCTTCAAAATTGGTGGGAACTTGTCTTTTGTCTCACCAGCGACATTGTAGTATCTGGCACAGGTGATATGTGTGTCCCTCATGTGGCATGCATATGGTCTGCCAAAGAGAGTGTTTATATGCAGGTGATGCTTGGCTGACTCTGGGAAAACCACATCTAGCTTGTAGCTGAGTGTGGAAATGATGTGGAAGCCCAAACGTCAACCTAGCCCATGCTAACTGGCCAGAGAAAAATCAGTGAATCCAGTGTTTGAAACTTGGTTAAGGGGTTTGTGGTTGGACTTACATTTTTTTTAAAAGTCTAGGGAAAAAATCCTATTCACTCACCTCTCTGCACCTGGTACAGAGATGAGCATGGATTCATGTTTACATCACTAACAAGGACAAAAGGTGGATGAACTGAGGTAAGAATGTTGTTAAACTGGTCAGTCCTTCTACATTTAATCAATGTTTCCACTGATTAAAGTATTTTAGTGCTGATAGGGTAGGAGGACTGGTGAACGTAATACCTGGATGAGTAAACCACTTGATGTAATGATGTATAATATATTTATAGCTGAAAATCCACTTAGAAATCCTGTTAGGTTAGCCTTTACTAGCTAATATTCTCATCATTTTGACACGTATTGATTTTAAAGCCTCACTGGGACGCAGTAAACTACAACAAGCAGTCTGATGAAAAAAAAAAAAAACCTTTGAAATTAATATTTGAATATTAAATATAGTATTTATCCCTTAATACTACTTTAGTATTACCCTTTATTATTATACCTAGTATTTATTCCTTTATACTACTATATTTCACCTCTCCATTTTGTTGAAATGAATCATTAAAAAAACATCTGAAAGAAAAAAGATGGCATTTCATTTATCGTTTATAACCAGCTTTTTGTTTTCTTTCTTTCATTTCATGTTGTGGGAACCTGACTAAAAAAAAAAAAAACAGGAAGAGAAACATGGCATAAACAGCACAAATGGTTTGTGGTTAGACGTCTTGATCGGGCTTGTGATAGCAGCACGCAATGATTCTCAAAGGTGTTGAAAACTATAAATACTCTGCTCCAAAGTCCATTTCCAGCATTGCTGAGACCTAACGATCCTTCAACCACCAGCCAATAGATGACGGATAAAAAGAAAACGGTGAGCGTCTAACTTTATTGATCCAGTTATTAGAAATAATTAATAATAAACGGATGACTGAATGAATAAATCTCATTAAAAGAGGCATGTACCTGTTAATATTCTTACATGTATAGTATTTACTAAATCCAAAGTGAGATAATAATAAAAAAAAAATCAACAGAAATATTGATAAAGCAATAGATTAAACAGATTTTGTCACTTCCTGCATGCCTGGCTACAGATAGCTGCTATAACCATGTTTTCAAAGATGGCGCGTCAAAACGATAATCTGTGTAGAAAATAATTTGCAAGCAGCAAATTACACTGCAGTGTGAAAAAATTAAGAATAAACACACACGTTTCTGCTTAAATGCAGTGTTTGGTTTTATTTATACCCTTCCTATATACATAGTAAGCTATAATATGTCCATCCATCCATCCTCCATACCACTTATCCTAAGGCGGGGGACACCCTGGACAAGGTGCCAACCCATAGCAGGACACAATCGTCGACACATTCTCACACCCATTCACACACTACGGACAATATTTTCCAGAACTTGTTTATTTGGATTTTTTGAAATTTTTTTTTTTTTTTTTTTTTTTTTACAGTGGCTCTATTTGATTCACTAATTGATTCATCCGTCCATCCTTCCACCCATCCATTTTCTTCCGCTTACCTACAGTAGGCCTGGGTAGCAGTCTAAGCAGAGATGCCCAGTCCTCCCTCCCCCTAGCCACCTCCTCCAGCTCCTCAACGGGGATACCGAGGTGCTCCCAAGCCAAACGAGAGATATAATCTCTACATCTAGTCCTTGGTCAGTCCTGAGGTCTTCTTCCCATTGGACATGCTCAAAACACCTCCGCAGAGACGCATCGATGAGGCATCCTAGCCAGATGCCTAAACCACCTCAACTGGCTCAATTATTGATTCATTAACTGATTCACTGATTCATTCATCTCAAGCACCCTCTTTATCCAGATCAGGGACACGGTGAGTCCGAAGCCTATCCAGGGAAGACTAGACGCTAGGCAGGAATACATCCTGAATTGGAAATCCTTCCTTGTTTACAGCCGTATCACATGTTTGGTCTATTCTCCACTCCATCACCTGTGTTTAGTTGCCCCTCCTTATGATTATTTTTGGTAAAAAACACTGTGGTATATAACCTCATGTTCAGCCGTTCTTAACCTGGGGGTCACAAAGTGGTAAAAGGGGGGCCACGGGAAAACTTTTAATTTAAAACGATTGTACGCAGAGGTTCACAGAGAAGCCACAGGTGGATTTTTGGATATCCGTACACGCCGAATACAGAGAACTAAGTGACGAGGCATTGAAAAAAACATTCACTTTTCAGTGCTGGTATACAAGAAGAGCAAGTATAGAGCCAGACTCACGGTCAAAGAGAGTTTGCGTCTCTTCCTCAGCCCATCTCAGCCATGACGGGACCATCTCGCATCCTCTGTCAAAGTCAAGTCAAGTCAAATTTATTTATAAAGACAACAGCAGTTGATCCAAAGTGCTGTACAAAACATTCAAATTCATCCCATTAAATAACATTAATAGTCAACGCCCAACCATCCCACTGTGTGAGTATTACGAGACGTTTGTCATTCTTAAAAATGGGTCGCACTCGCAAAAAGGTTAAGAACTGCTGTTCTGTTAAGAACCAATGGTTGATTGGTTGAACTTGTACTTCCTGTTCCATTGTTCAGAGTGGTAGGAATGGGACACTGTGGTTGGAAGAAGAGACTGAATGACTCAATGATTCAATGCTAATGACTCTTTTCCATTAATCCACACCCATCACCTGCTACATTATACTGCACATAGGCATAACCAGAGAGTAGAGCAATAAAGCGAAGATTTAAAGCAAAGCAAAGATCACCAAATACAAGTAACAGGTAGGGGTATAAAACTACCAGGCTACACCAAATCCAAAAACAGTGTGTGAAAACACTGTTATTATGTATATACAACAGGGTTACCAAGGACAACAAGTATCAAGCTGGGGTGGAAGATGTATGAAAGCACACACACACACACACACACACACACACACGGATACACATATACCCAACATTGGAACCCATACTGTCCAAACAACACATTCAGAGTCAGCCTGGGGTTTGGATGATTATTCAGTAAACATTTGTTTGTGTATATGTGTGTGTGTGTGTGTGTGTGTGTCTGTCAAACTGCAGGTATCTAAGGCAGACCATTCAGTAGGTTAACTCAGCTGGCAATATGAGCCAGGCACTGGCTTTACCTGTTCCATCATATTACATTACAGAGTGTACACACACACACAAACACACAGAGCTACAGACACGGTTAACTGTCTCTCAGCGAGCATCCAAAAGTGTTAAAAGTGTTGTGGATTCCTGCTGAAGTCTTGACACAACAGTAAGAATCGTGTGTTCAGTGTACATGTCGTTTGGAGTATGTTGTGTGCAATAATGCCTTAGTAATGCCTTAGTTTGTTGAAGCATCAACGTTAGTGTGTCTTGGGACCAAACGTCTAGGTCGGTTAGTGATTTATTCATTGCTAGTTTGCAGTGTAACATAGAACTGGTGGTTATTTGCATAATTAATGTAAATAGTCACATGTTTGTTCAAAATTGCTATAAGTCATATGCATACTTTAAAAAAAGAATTGGCCTTTTTTTTTACCGTCGAAATTAATATAATATTGGTGTGCGTATGTGTGTGTGTGTGTGTGTTTGTGTGTGTAGCAGATGGCCTCTCCCTTCACAGAGCTGGAATGCTACATCATTCTTCTTTCTCTGCTAGTCTTCAGTCTCTTTACTCTGCATGGCATGATACATGAGCGATGCACACCTCCAACAGGTACTAAAACAACATTAAAATTGAATTGCATTAAAACGGAGTAACTGGCTACTTAAAACCATAGCAAAGGACATTGTTGACGTTATATATTGTGTTGATGTCAGCGCTACATTTATACGTTAATTGTTTAGCTGTTTTGTTAGTCACTTGAAAATAAAATAGTGCCAGTAAAATTGTAGCTAATTTCTAACTTCTGAAGTCTACAGACTTTTAAACTCGATGGCTCTTTCCTTCAAAGACTGATCTCTGTTTGTTTGATATGGATATCTATGACCTCAAACTCTGAAGGTAAAAGGACAAATATGAGACCAAAAAAGTTATGGTGGTCCACCTTATGGTGTTTTGCGCTTTAATGTTGAACTGAACTGAATAGGATAAGGCCACAATCTGTATTGACTTTCCTCATTTTAGAAAAGAAGAAGTATGGGAAAGCGGAATAGAATAGCATTGTTATTCGTGAACCCATACAAACTCACTCAGATATATCAGATATACACTACATCGTTCAGCCATAACATTAAAACCCCTGAGAGGTGACGTGAATAACGTTGATTATCTCATTACAATGGCACCTGTCAAGGGGTGGGATACATTTATTAGGCAGCAAGTGAACTGTCAGTTCTCAAAGTTGATGTGTTGGAAGCAGGAAAAATGGGCAAGCGTAACAATCTGAGTGACTTTGACAAGGGCTAAATTGTGATGGCTAGACGACTGGGTCAGAGCATCTCCAAAATGGCAGGTCTTGTGGGGTGTTCCTGGTATGCAGTGGTTAGTACCTACAAAAAATGGTCCAAGGAAGAACAACCGGTGAACCGGTCAGAGTGCCCATGCCGACCCCGTCTATCTCCGATAGCACTTACAATGGGCACGTGAGCATCAGAACTGGACCATGGAGCAATGGAAGAAGGTGGCCTGGTCTGATGAATCATGTTTTCTTTTACATCATGTGGACAGCCGGGTGTGTGTGTGTCGCTTACTTGGGGAAAAGATGGCACCAGGATGCACTACGGGGCAAGCCGGCGGAGGCAATGTGATGCTCTGGGCAATGTTCTGCTGGGAAACCTTGAGTCCTAGCATTCATGTGGATGTTACTTTGACACATACCACCCAGTTAAACATTGTTACAGACCAAGTACACCCCTTCATGTCAACGGTATTCCCTAATGGCAGTGGTCTCTTTCAGCAGGATAATGCTCCCTGCAACACTGCAAAAAATGTTCAGGAACGGTTTGAGGAACATGACAAAGAGTTCAAGGTGTTGATTTGCCTCCAAATTCCCCAGATCTCAATCTGATCGAGCGTCTGTGGGATGTGCTGGACAAAAAAGTCCAGCACATCCCAGACGTAAAGACTTAAAGGATCTGCTGCTAACGTCTTGGTGCCAGATACCACAGCACACCTTCAGAGGTCTTATGGAGTCCATGTCTCGACAGGCCAGAGTTGTTTTGGTGGCACACGGAGAACCTACACCATCTAAGGCAGGTGGTTTTAATGTTATGGCTGTTTGGTGTATATGGCCAAAAGTATGTGGACATCTGACTATCACACGTATATGTGCTTGTTGAATATCCCATTCAAGATTTAGTTCCCCTTTGCTGTTATAATAACCTCCACTCTTCTTTGAGGGCTTTCCAATAGATTTTGGAGCATGGCTGTGGGGATTTGTGTCCATTCATGATGTTGGGCGAGGAGGCCTGGGGTGCAGTCGGCGTTCCAGTTCATCCCAAAGGTGTGCAGTGGGGTTGAGGTCAGGGCTTTGTGCAGGCCACTTAAGTTCTTCCACACCAACCTTGGCAAACCATGTCTTCATGGAGCTCGCTGTGGGGCAGTGGCATTGTCGTGCCAAGGTATGTCTAGGTCGCTTAGTTCCAGTGAAGGGAAATCTGTGCTTCCAACTTTGCGGCAAGAGTTTTGGGGAAGAACTACATATGGCTATGATGGCCAGGTGTCCACATACTTTTGGCCATATAGTGTATCTTTATAACTAAATTAGGTATATAAAGAGAAAAGAGAGAAATCATGCACACTGCACATAGCTTTGGACATCAGTTGAAAGAAAAGAAAGAAAAATAATATAGACCAAGCCAAACAAGTTTTACAGGAATTCTAAAATAACATTGCATAATTCTCTCTCTCTCTCTCTCTCTCTCTCTCTCTCTCTCGCTCTCTAGCTAAAGAAGGCGAAGAACATCAAGACCCACTCATAGTCTGAGCCTAGGCTTTGTTTGGAATGAGAGCTACACCAACAGACTTATAGGATATATGCAATTTTAAAACTCTCCTGGGACCCAGCATAGCAGAACTTATATGTTGGAACTTGTTGGATTTTCATATGGCATATCCAAAAGCGGAGAGTTTGGGGGCCGGCTCCAGATTCAATTATTTATAGCCATCAACAAAGACTGATAAGGAGTGCGTGGCTATATTTGTCTAAAGGGCAACTCTGTAAGGTGTGGATGTAATGTGCTGACGTGGTTTATTGAAGGCTCTTAGAACCTCAGATACTCTTAGAAGAAGTGTATGGCTTTTGTAACACACATTTGTACTGTACATGAAAGCAACAAGATTTTTTAACTCTGAAGGTAAAATACAGTTGTTTTATCTCTCTCTCTCTCTCTCTCTCTCTCTCTCTCTCTCTCTCTCTCTCTCTCTCTGTCTTACTCTTTTTGATCTGCATTGTTTGGAATGTGAAACTTTTGTAAATCAGATGGGGTCCACTTAAAAGTACAATTTCGTATATGTGCGAGGCAGTGTCTACATCCTTAGAGACTTCTTTGTCTTTGTCTTATGCAATTTATTTGTCTTATGCAATTGTGACAGATGTAGGTGCTTTGCCTCTTTTTGAACGGTTATAATAATTTTATGAGCCCCCAGGGAAATGCCATCCTTGGTGCTGTCATGTAGCACACCTGTAGAACTTTATTGGAATGCCAGTTCTTGGAAGGCCCGTGTGCACGCTAGCGGACTCCAGCTACTTATGCAAGCTCAGCGGTGCATGGTTTTCCCCAGAAGCGTGATATTTCATCATGTATTTCTGGGAAAATGGGGAGTTTTCTGCAATGTGAGGGAGATTTATTTTCACTGGGGAGAAAGCGCTCGTCCAGCATGCCACAAGCCACTTCCTCTTCCCCGGGCCAGTCTAAATTCAGTTTTTCAACAGCCCTAGTGATCACTTCGAGCAGCTGTTTATAGGATTGAGAGCTGCTTTCTGTTTTTGGTGCACTGGCTCCACCCTGTGGCTCCTCTGAGTCAGAGAGGGTGGGTTGATTCCCCACACTGGAAGGAGAAGTTGCTACGCAAGCTCCAAAACCCAGAAGTGGAGAGTCAGATCCAGAGGAAAGTGCAAGAGATAGAGCAGTGCTCACCTCTGGTTCCCCCGCTCCCCTCAGATCCATACGGGATCCCCAGGTTCTGAGCCCAGTCGCGTACGAGGGCGCTTCCCACAGTGTGAAGCTCATGCAATGTTGAGTTTGTTTTGAAAGGGAAGACTTAGTGACAGTGGCTTGGGCTTGCATGACTGGCCAACACAGAAGAAAAATGCAACAGTATAGTGATGTCACTGGGTCACTGGCTTGATGCAGTTATTGCAAGCAAGAGATATGCAACCAAATATTAAGTGTTATATACTTTAAGACTATATGTTCCTATACTTTTGCTCACCTAAAAATTGGGCTGTTTGTCACCAAAAGTGCCATATTTTTTTTAACACATCTAGACGTAAATATCAGGAAATGAAAGCTGATCTATCATCTTGGATTCATGTTTTGATCTCAACCCCAAACATCTTCAGTGTATAGTGAAAACTGTACACAAGGGACTGCACACAAGGAGGCAGCAGCATCTACAGCTACACTGGTGCTATTGGAAATAAAGTATAGCCTGTATAGGTTAGAAGTACAGTATGGGATAGTAAGACACAAGAAAAATAAGTAAAGGAGGATTGTTTATCTTTTGTTATTTGATATGCTATGTTACTACTTCCTCTACATACTGTTCTATATAGTTCTAGATCACGCTTTCTGTCTGTCTTTACAGTATCTCAGTGTCCAAGGACATTATACTTTCTTCCATTGGGTGGAGACTTTTATAGTAGTTATAATACTGTGTTGTTTGTGTTGTAAACATGCATGTGTACCTGTGTTTGTGTATAGTGTTATGGAGATTCCCTTCTCATTCTTTGAGCTGTTCTTCATCGTCTTAGCCTTCACCGTGTTCTGTGTGTTCGGCCTGGCTGCTGTCTATAAACGCAGCCAGCACACAGGCAACCAAGGTATATGAGTGTCAACATTACACATACACAGAAGCTTATATGTACATACGTATTCGGTTACCCAATGATTCTTTTGTATGTGTCTGTTGATCATCTGCTTCTGTGCATGCATGTCTATTTCAGGTGAAATTATTTGGACAGAGCAGAACAGAACCCATCATAAGAGTACAGTAAAAAGAAAACAGGAATTCCAACCATCAAGAAAATAAACTCGGGGCTTCCATAAACATTCAGGCAGAGAAAAAGGCTATTTTATCCATAACCTTCCAGACACTCTATGCTCCTCAGTATTTATGGACCTGATGAATGACACTGTTACTGCATTAAGTTGAAGTACAAGACGATTTCTAGAAACTTGGAGAACTTTTTAAACATCACTGCTGGGTTGTGAACAAGCCACCAACCAAAAATATCTTTCTAATGGCGTCCTGCTGTCAGAAATTGACCACGGATTAAGGGCTAGAAGACGATTAACATGATTAATGCACTTTACCGGTACACCTACAGCACCAGCAAGGTGCTGGGCTACAGAACCTTGTCTACTAGTCTAGTCTACTAGTCTAATCAAGTTGCTAGTAAGTGTACACAGTGCTGCTACACAACGCTGATACACTCACATCAGCACCACACACTTATTATTCCACTAAAGTGTCAGTGCTGTGCTGAAAATGGAATGGTCCATCACCCAAATAACCTCGGGGCAATGGTGGGCCTATGGTGGTCTTTTATGTTGGTACATGGGGGTAAAATGGACAATATGTGTATTTTCATGTGGATGATATTGTGCAGTCATATGTTGTGTAGTCAAAGAAAAAGACCTTATGTTGTATAGAATAGCCTGTGTAAAAGGAAATAACCAGTGGAGTGAATAAAATGTAAGAGGACGTACTTAAGGGTGGCGTGTGTGTTGTTCATTGTTATATTACAGCAGGACTTGACAAACGGACAGACAGTCTGACTGACTTACTTACTTACTTACAAAAAAAAAAACCCTACAGCAATCCTGCAGGAATATTATGCAGATATCCTACATAATTTTCAGCTCATTTTCCTGTAGATATATACCTGCAGGAATTCTAAGAAGGAAACAATTATATTCAGAAATGGCATCCTCCAGGAATTATTTCCTAAAGCTCTATTTAAAACGTTTTTGAGTCCAATTCACACCTAAAAAACAAAAAAAAAAAACAATAAGAGGTAAGAGTTTTTTTGTGCATTCGAATACCTGTGTGACTACTGTGCCAAAGAGTGACGTCATCTCAGTGAATCGAATCTTTTCTCGAAAAAGATTCATTCACTGGCGTCTTTTTGTGCGTTGCGAATGACTCACTGAATCATTTGCTCAACCGATTCGTTAAAACACTGAGTCATTCATGACTAAAACATTGTATTTCTGCAGGAGATGTGCATCAATCCTGCAGGAATGATAAAATCCTGCAGGATTTTTCCGTTGTGCAGCAAATCTGCTGGAAATTTCCACATTTTTCTGTTGTACTGAAGGATCAATTCTAAAAAAAAAAAAATAAAAAAAAAACCTGTAGGAATATCCTGTACAGTTTGTCAGTGTGAAAAATTAAGGATTCATGTAGGATTTTTTTTTAGTAAGATAGATAGATAGATAGATAGATAGATAGACAGACAGACAGATAGATAGATAGATAGATAGATTTTCATGTACACATAACTGTGAATATACTGCCCTCTGCTGGCCTGCCGTCATTCATTACGGTCAGATGGTAATACACACACGCACGCGCACACACACACACACACATACACAGAGGGTTACAAGCTGGTGCCATCTCCTTCAGTTAAAGAAAATTAATAAAGAAAAGAACAGAACAGAACAGAATTACACCTCCTAAAACTACTATCCCTTGTACATCTACTATGGATTAAGTATATATTATCAATATTATCAATATTTTAGTTCAATTCATACGATTTACACACCAAGTTGCATTAGATGTTTTAGATGTTCTGACAGTTCTTTATGGCAAATCAACATGTCATAAACACGTCAAAGCGACATACATCTCTAAAGAGTGTATTAAGTAGAAATGCACACAGTTCATTGGTAATGCATTGACTGTTTTCGTACATCAGGCTTCAATTTCAGTCTTCAGAGTGACCAGAGCAGTACATTTGAGTTTATATTCTTAAGGATCCTCCCATTATTTATTTACACTATGCAGTAATTAAACTATTACATCAGTAGGCTAACTAGCTAATTAACATTTCTGCATCTACCAGGGTGAAACTGGAGGTTCATCACTATCACTTGAATCCACTACCCCCGTAAAAAATTTATTTGATGACTGAATATTATCACCAAGGAGCTTTGAGTTCATCAGCCACTGTTAAACACTGTTAAATCAACATTTCGGTTTGGACATAGGGCAGAGACTCGACTTAATCAGGAGGAAGTGCAATAATAATCACTGTGTTTACTTTCAGATCCACTTATTGTTTACATAATGTGGCACTAGCATATTAAATGTCTCTAGCATCAATCAAATTCTAAATGTATACACATGTACTCATGTTCATTCATGCAATTATCCAATCAGCCTATCACGTGGTAGCAGCACAATGCATATAATTATGCAGCCACAGATCAAGAGCCTCAGTTAATGCTCATATTAACTGCTCATATTAACACATTCCCCACCCCATCACAGTGGGCGGGGAATGTGACTGTCACATGGTTGTTGGTGCCAGACAGACTGGTTTGAGTATTTCAGAAACTGACGATTTCCTGGGATTTTCACACGCGTAACAGTCTTGAGAGTTTACACAGAACAATGTGGGGAAAAGTTCCAGTGAGCACCAGACTGGGTCGAGCTGACAGAAAGGCTATAGTAACTCAATTAACCATTTTTGACAACTATGGTGAGTAGAAATGCATCTCAGAACACATAAGAGGTCAGAACTTGAGGCAGGGTGGCTACAACAGCAGAAGACCAAATTGACACTCCTGTCAGCCAAAAACAAAAATCTGAGGCGACAGTTCACAAAAAAACTGGCTTGGTCTAATGAATCTTAATTTCTGCTGCAACATGCAGAGGGTCAGGTCAGAAATTGATATTAACACCCGAAAATCCATTGACACAATCTGCCATGTGTCAACAATTCAAGGTGCTGCTGCTGATGCAATGGTGTGGATAATGGTTTCCTGGCACAGATTGTGTATCAATCAAGCATCAAGTATTGTTGTTGACCACGTGCAATCCCTTTCCCATCTTCTACTGGCTACTTCCAGTAGTCATCTCAAACTGGTCTCATGACCATGACAGTGAGTTCAGGGAACATCAGTGGCCTTCCCAGTGACTGAATCTGAATCCAAAAGAGCACAGTTGGGATGTGATAGAACGGGAGATTTGCAGCATGAATGAGCATCTGACAAATCGGCAGTAATCATGTGATCGTGTCAACATGGAGAAGAATCTCAAAGGAATTTTCCAACACCTTGTGGAATCCATACCATGGAGAATTGAGGCTGTTCTGAGAGCAAAGCGGGGTCCTACCCAGTGTTTCTAATACATACATGCTGATGATCATTGATGAGTGTGTGAAAAAGCCAAAAACAGATGTAGATCATGTGTGTGTGTGTGTGAAAAAGGTAGAATGGGGTGTGGTTTGGGAGATTGTTTCCTGGTAGTAACTATATAGGCATTGTAAAGTCTACTGTGTGTGTGTGTGTGTGTGTGTGTGTGTGTGTTGTAAAGTTGAAGAGGGGGTTTAATTGAAGGTTAAGGAGGAAGCAAGGTTATGGGAGGATGCCACTCTTATCTGCTCTAGGAACAATCAATAAAGTTCAATACTGATAAAACATCCTGTTGACTACTCACACACTGTTTGTATATGACTGAACACACTTGACACGAACAATAACAATCTCACTTTGAACACACACTCAGGCGTGTGTGTGTGTGTGTGTGTGTGTGTGTAGCCTCTGAGTGGAACGTAATGTGTTTTTGCTCTTGTGGGATGAACTCAGGGGAGAGAGAGAGGTCTGGCTGAGAATGAGAGAGAGAGAGAGAGAGAGAGCACAGATATATCACGATACTATACGTACACTGAAGAATCTTGATTTCTGCAGATATAGAGAGAGTAGAATCAGACGTTGGGTCATCAGCGTGAATCCATGGACCCAACCTGCCTTGTGTCAACAATTCAAACTGCTGGTGGTGGTGTAATGTTGTGGAGAACGCTTTCTTGGCACACATTGGCCACAAATGAAGCATTCACCACATTGTTTGAAAAGAACCAAAAGAAAGAAGCCAGAGTTTTTGCTATGACCCCTGTCCTGATTTGGAGAAAGCGGTGTATGACATACAGCAGAGTTAAAATAGGTATATCAAGAAGAATGATGGAGTGAATATTACAATTGAGGGCATCTAAAAGCTCTTCAGACAAAGGTTGGGCATAGAAGTGATTAGAAAATATTTCCATCACATTCAGAAATGACGATACGACTTCTTAAAGTCGTCTCGTACCTAATTTTGTTACGTTGTTAAGTGTCATCTAAAAAAAAATAACATTTGTAACCAATCTAAAACACTAAATGTCTTATATAAGTGAAATTTCTTTGGACTTTGGATGAATGCCCATTGTGGTGACGTCCCACGACACGTCTTGGCCCAAATCTGTGGTCATTTTGAAAAACTGTAAGCTCCTCGAGATATTATTGAGTTTGCTTAATGTTGCGTTAATTTAAACGCAAAATTAAAAAAAGGCGTGTACTAATTCTATTGGTCCATTCATCAGTAAAGTTACACTCATCTGGTATTTTGAAATGTTGTTAATGGTGTTTTTTTAATGAAAGTAGAAGGTTTGCAATCAGTTTAGTCATAAAAACACAATTTTGCTGTTTGGAGCAGAATTCTCAGCATTGCAGAGTTGTAAAGGATTTGGATAAACAATTTGGGCCTTCATATGTCTACCCCAGTTGATACCCTTTCCCAAAAGAGAACTCCATGTCACAGAAACCTGAAACAAATGACAATGAATAGTAAAGTGATACCTAAGGATTTGCCGGCTTGATGATCTTTTGTAGTCATGAGTCTACCATGAACAAACACACTGTTTGTATTTGGAGGTTGCCACAGAGGAAATCACTGCTATCCAAAAAAAAAAAAAAAAAAAAAAAAAAAAAAACATTGCTGCCCTTCTTAGTCTTGCTAGATACTACCTATATGTCACGTAGTGCTTTGTTATGTAGTGAACAATGATCTTTATTGCTTCTCGAAGGTTTAAGAAATTCAATAGCAGGGATTTTGTCTGTAATCGACATCTCAAAACAGAATAACAATAACTCAAAATACATTACGAACTACTTAACAAGTGGCTTGAAAAGAAGACGTTATTTATTTCATGAGCTAGATATTTCATTTATATATCCTGAGCTCAGTGATGCAATGATCTGGTCCAAAATATTTTCTGAACAAAATGGCCACTACAGAGATTCATTCATGTTCACAAACCTCATGTTGTGTGTGTGGGGGGGTGGGGGGGATACTATTATGGGACAATAATTAACAACAGGTGGTGTAATGAAGTCTGATCCGAAGCGGAGTTACTGTCCCCATCCAAAGTTGATTATTTGGATTTATGCTTCTTATACCGCAGCAAATTATATATAAAAAAAAAATTTGACATTTATCTGTTTTTAGTCACTATCAATCTTGTGGTATGTCCATTTTTTTCTCTCGTTCAAAGAAAAAAATGTTTCCAAGAAACCAGAAAATGCAAAGTGCTCTTAATACGACTGTTACACACTGCTGGAACAGGAGCCTCCTTCCATAAGTGCTAAACAAACATCTCCTTACAGAAGTCTTCACCATATCATTATACATGATTTTAATCCATTTATTATCTTAGGTTATCTAGAGCGTCCACCGTCGGAGTCCATGTGAATGAGCTGTTACTATAGGAATGACACGTTACAATGAGTACATTAATATAATACAAGCCTGTGGTTTGCCTTGCAGCCGGACCTACTTTCAGAGCTGCTGTTCTAGAAAATTAGTGAACACCAATTCTAACCAATCAGATGTGAGAATTCAACAGCGCTGTGGCCTAAGATCATATTAGCATATTGTTATAGTTAGCTAACAAGTTTACTTAATATTACAGTTCTAAGAACTTCAAAGAACACTCAGTGAAGTTTTCTTTGTGAGTCGATGTTACAATAACATTACTACAGCAGACACTTTAAACAAAGATAAAATGTCCTACGCCTAACAACATATGTGCTATGTTTCAGATAAATACCTTTAAACCTCTACAGCACTTAGGGCAGCATTTTTGCCTGTCCCAGCACACTATACCTAACTATACCATGAAATATAATTTATAATTTGAAAATAGAATTTCCTTAAGATCATATTAAGAAGAAAGTACAGTCCCCTCTGAAACTATTGGAACAGCAAGGCCAATTAATTTTTTTTTTTTTGCTGTAGACTGAAGACATTTGGGTTTGAGATCAAAAGATCAATATGAGAAGAGAGTTCAGAGTTTTCCTCATGGTATTTATATGTAGATGTGTTAAACAACATCGAACACAGCACATTTTGTATCAGAATGCCCAATTCTTTAGGCGAGCAAAAATACTGGAACATGTGACTGACAGGTGTTTCTTGTTACCCAGGTGTGTCCTATTAGATTGATTGTTTAAAGAGTAAATAGCTCTGAACATCTACTCTTTGTTTTAGCCTTCAGTTTCACCTGTGAAAACATCATTTGTTGTTAAAAAGGATAAGCCAACATGAAGATCAGAGCGCTGTGTATAGGAGAAAAGCAAGCCATTGTAAAGCTGAGAAAAGATGGAAATCAGTTAGAGGCATTGCACAAACATTGGGCATAGCCAATACAATAATTTGGAATGTCCTGAAAAACAAAGAAAGCACTGGTGTACTGAACGACAGACACTGAATGGGTCTGCCAATGAAAAGAAAGAGCTGTGAACTGTGAAGAAATACCCAAAAACAACAGTCGGTGTCATCACCAGCAACCTCCACAAGGCAGGGGTGAAGGTATCATAATCCTCCATTTGAAGGAAACTTGAGAGCAGAAATATAGAGGCCATAACACACGATGCAATCCACTCGTCAGCAGTAAAAAAAAAAAAAAAAAAATCAGAGTTACAAAAATTCTGGGACTAAGATGAACCTCTAACAAAGTGATAGAAAGGCCAAAGTGTGGAGGAAGAAAGAATCTGCTCATGATCCAAAACATACAAGCTCATCACTGACTACGTTTACATGGACAGCAGTAATCTAATTATTGACCATAATCTGAGTAAGATAATAATGTGATTAAGGTGTTTACATGAGTCGCTTTTAGAATACTCCTGTCATGTTCCCGTTCTACATGTTTTAGAACATAATTAGATTAACAGCAGCGTCATTACGTCACCGCACCATGCCGTCCGACGTCCCTCCAGAATTTCAACATACAGTTCGTCTTCGTTATGGTACCGTATACAGTTTTGCGTGTTTTTATTTATTTTTTTTACGAACGCTTTAAGTGCAGTTAATTATTTGTCATGCTGTACGTGCTAATAGACGACTGCTTGAAGCCGTGGGCTGCGTCCCAAATCGCGTAGTTACCGTCTATATAGTAGCCGAGATACATGTATTTTTCCCCACTACAGGCCTATAGTAGGAAAGTATGCGATTTGGGACGCAGCCGAACTCTCTTGTTCGCCGTAAAACGTAAAACTGCCGTGTGTGATCGTGTCCTGTCGCAAAATGCGGTGAAAACTCCCACACGACGTTCATAATGTGATTAAGGTGTTTACATGTCACTACTACACGTCCATAATGCGACTAAAACAGGAGTACTCCACCTGTCTTAATTCGATTATTGCTTACTTCGATTATGACCTTAATTAGATTAAGGTAAGTAAAAATTGCTGTTTACATGGTAGTTTCTTAATTAGAGTATGGTCTTAATCGGATTAAGAGTGGATTATTGTTGTCCATGTAAACGCAGCTACTGAAACATGGTGGAGGTAGTGTCATGGCTTGGGCTTGCAGGGCTGCTTCTGGAACAGGCTCACGAATTTTTATTGATCATGTAACTCATGATGGTAGAAGCAGAATGAATTCAGAAGTTTACAGGAACATTGCGTCTGCCAATTTACAGAGAAATGCATCAAGACAATGATCCAAAAACACACTGCCAACTCAACAAAGGACTTCATCAGGGGGAAGAGTGGAAGGTTTTAGACTGGCCATGTCAATCACCAGACCTTAACTCAAACCTCCTGAAGAAGAGACTGAAGGGAAAAATCACCTAAAACAAACAACTGAAAGAGGCTGCGGTAAAAGCCTGGAAAAGCATCAGAACAAAAAGAAACCAACAATTTGGTTATGTCAGTGAGTCACACGCTCGATGCAGATATTGCAAGCAAGGGATATGCAACCATATATTACGTGTTACTGACTTAAAATTACTTTCTATACTTTTGCTCGCCTAAAAATCGGATCGTCTCATACAAAAGGTGCTATGTTTTAAGTTGTTTAACAAGTCTAGATGTAAATACCAGGAAATAAACTATATCCATCTTTTGATCTCAAACCCAATTGTCTTTGGTGTTCAGCACAAACAAATGAATTGGCCTTGCCATTCCGACAGTTTCAGAAGAAAAAAAACTCAACCCCGTTCCTCATTTAGGAGCGACATTAGAATTACAAAGTTGAATTTTTAAGGGCTATAAAGGCTAAATATTATCAGTATCATGGAATCACCCTGATAACTTCAAGGCTATTTAGCGATTGATTATGGATTAAAGGTCTTACATAATACCATTCTAATGAGTCAGT